>NW_027460938.1:0-35306 GCF_037038515.1 Microtus pennsylvanicus
AGATGCTTTGCCTAGAGGTGCGGAAGGCAGCCCTAATGCTACTTGGTGAGTGGATGAGCTCGCAGTCAGTAACCTATTTAAACATTTCTGCAAACTGGGTGCAGCTGATGTTTACAATTGCAGAGACAGCCGATCTCACTCCACTAGTGGATGTCCTCTCCACGTCCGTTTCACCACTGGGAGAGTAGGGGCGGGGGCCTGAGCTGGCTTGTAGCTAGTACTTGCCATAGGCAGCTTTGGGTTTAGCAGATCTGCATCACTGCTACTGGAGATATGCTAATATGGTAGAAAAACTCTACCCCTTCGGTACAAAGCAATTGTTCAGAATATGCCTCAAAGTTCACAGGCTTTTCTGAGCACAATAACCCAGTTGTGTATTTATAGTGGTCCAAAGAAACATGAAGAGAAGTTCTCTGTGTCACAGAAGAGAAATTAGATGTCATTTGAATGTAGAGACCAAAAGGAAATGAAATGCCCCAGTGAACTTTAATAGGTATCATTAGATAAACATTTAATTGATCGTATTTGCGGTAAGGATTGCAGGCAGTTTCCTTGAATTTGAGATTGTTGTTCTATGATTATAATTAGCAAGCCAAGTACTCTGCACTGAAAGCATCAATTGCTACTTTAGTCTGTTTCATGAAGACATTGCAAATGTCTGCTCTATTGTATCTTTGGCTGAAAGAAAACCACTACCTCTCTTCCTCCTCTCAAATCTTCTGACCTGTAGCAGAGGGTACTGGAACAGTGACAAGCAACAGTACAATCTAAAAGGGGAAAGCTCCTTTTAAATGAAAAGACTATCCACAGCTTTAAGTTCCCCTCAGTAATTATTCTGCACTTGTTTGCTTGCCTACCCCTGCACTGCACATTTCCAGATACCTGGGGTGGGGTGCAGAAGGCTTCCTACGACCTCTAAAGTATGTATTGGAATATTAAAATCCAAGTTTTGACATTTTTATCCCAATTTTCAAGACTTTTTCAATGTTCTATAAAAGAATTCACCATTGCAAAGTTCTTAAAGGATAGTTAAAAGGTTTCAGGTATGCTGCAATAAGGTTGCAAACTTTTGATACAAATAAAATAAAGTCATGATGTGCATTTGCAAAGGGGTTCTGGTCATTTATAAAATGAGCCCATGATCTAGATGTTAATTAAAACTTTGCAGGTTGTCCAACATAATTTTAAAAATCAGGTGTCTCTGCAAAACAACTACATAAAGGAATACTTCACAGTTTCATAATGACAATAACAAAATTCACTCTCTAGAACAATGACAAAAATTAGGGATAAACACTTGGGATTAGATGATATCGTATTTGCTTTTACATCTAAGATTCAATTATGGATTAAGAATAGATAGGCGTATCATTTGATAATTATAGAGAGAGGCATAAAAGAAAACATTGTTTTGCAGAATCATGGTGCTGTAATGATTGTTAACTGAGTGTCCAAATATTCAACATATAGGTGTATTAAAAAGGAAAATCATAGTGTATGGAATTATCAGCTCCCTCAACAACCCAATTCAAAGTTTGGATGTTCTAAAAGTCTCAGTATTTGAGTTCAGCTATCATATGTGTAAATAGCATTGACATACTCACAGCTTCCTTTATGATCATTGTGTCTTTCTTCCGCCCTTTATATAGTTTCTTGATGAAAGAGAACTATATAGCAGTCACATTTATTCTGTATGATACTATCTTAAATGATGAAACTGAAAATTATTATTTGATCTTGCTTTTGAAAATAAAAGCCTATTGGAAATTTATTTTCTGTGACAATCTTAAAAACCTTGTAAGTGAGAAATTTTAGTGGCAATTAACATAACAAAATATTTTTTTTTACATTCTACATTGGAGATATGCTTTCAGAATTCATGAGGGAAATTTTAGTGACAATTAACAAAAGAATTTTTTTCATATTCTACTTTGGAGATAGGTGTTTAGAATTTATGTAATATTTTCATGAAGTTCGCTTTTGCTGAAAGTCTGTCAGCTTCAGATTTAAGTAAAGCTATCAAGTCTTCAGTGTACATTATGATTGATCAATTCCCTAAGGTTTCCTAAATATGTTAATCTGTTAGTTATGAATATATTTACTTATGTATGACTTGAGGTCAAGGTAAGACTGGTACTTTGAGTACCTGACTCAAAGATAGTTCTTTTTTAATTAAAATATTTTATCACACTGTTGATATTTGTTCCCTACTCGCGTGCACTCGCTTGTTCGTGTGTGCTCGCGCGCGCGCACACACACACACACACACACACACACTCTTCCTTGGAAGGAATCTTGTGTGAACATCATTGGACATAAAACACAAAGGCTAATTTTATTAAAGTGTTTTATGTGTATGTGTGTGTATTTCTTAATTTTCTGTCAATTTTAAACCTGAACAATCATTTGTGACTACTTTACAAAGCTTCTCATCATTTATCATGCGGAAGGAAATCAGAATTGGATTACTAGGACAACTACAGGCAGATGAAATGATAAAATCTATTATATCATGAAGAATTTTACAATTCTGATTACCGGCATATATCCATAACTTTGAAAGTGAATGCTATTATAAAAATTAAAAGAATTCAAATTTCACAATTGCTCACATAAACAATAACTGATTTCAGTTACCTGCAGATTCTACTAGACTAGATTATTTTATTTAATGGAGGTTGAAATTTTTTCCTACCTTAAGAAAATATCCTTCTCACCTAATATAATACTTAGCCGTTATTGGTAAAATTAAATTAATGCATGACTCACATGCCTTAATGTGTTATTTATATTTCTTTTGTTTCTTTTTTTCTGTTGATTCCTGTTAAAGCAGCAGAAAGTAAATACCAATCTGTGCCATGCAGTTAGAGCAGGTGAATGCTATTAAAGGCTGGGCACAGTTTTTGATTATTGCAAACATGGATGGTTCAACTACAGCTGTCTCTTTAGTAACAGTGTTTTCTCTTATGCAGTTTATATTATGTATAGTGATATTGTAGTTTTATACACATGATGTGGTATGGTTCAAAAAAGACAAAGATATTGCTTACATTTAAAACTCATGGAAAATAGGATGAAAAAAATTGAAATATGGTGGTATAAACTGAAAATTATTACAAAACATTTATGTTAATTTATCTGTGAATATTGTCACATACAATTTGAATAAACTAGTTTTACTTAGTGATAGCAAACAAATTTACAGATGATGACCATCACTGATATTTTTAAAATACTAACATTCAAGAAAATTTAAAACTATTAAATTCTTATGTAACTTCAATACTTATTTCTAGACCTGAAAGTATATTCTTGGATAGTTTACAACTTTAAAAAATATTCTGAATTGAACTTCCTGCCCAAGCACCTACTTTTGGTAAACAATAGCATATGGTAAAATGTGCATATATGCCAAATAACCACTACCTCCTGGATGATGTTTTTAATGTGATGTAATGATTCTGAAATATTGGATTTTCCTCTGCTACCCTAATCTAGCTGTAAGAGTGAAGTTAATTAGAAAATCAACACATCAATATGTGTTTGGAATCTTTTTCCGGATTAATGGATCCTCTTTGTAAAGCTATTTTTATGGAACCTTCTTATTTTTGTTTCTCTCAGGTCTGCAACACAATTAATATGTTTTCTGGATATTTATGATTTTATCTGGGTTTCTATGTAAGACCCAAATGTGTGCAAGCAACATTCCAACAGCCAGGGGTTTGGGACAATTTAAACTAACCTCTGGTTGATTGAAACAATGTTTTACTCAGTGTCTGAATGTTTTGGAATCATTTAACATGTTGATGACTATAAATGCCTTTGCAGAAAAAGAAAATAAGTAAAACTAAAAAATACGTATAAATTATCTTCAACACTTTTGAATTTCTATGAGACACATAATAAACCAAATTTCATCCTAGAGCCTTCCACGAATTATGAGATACCACTGACATTCCCAAACTATTACAAGATCAAAAGTAAACCAACTGGCCTTTACAAGAAGCCAGAAAATGCAAAACTTTTTAAATCTGCAATTCTTTACCTCTCGCCCCCAGAGATTTATCAGTTTCAAAGATAACAGGTTTGATATGTTAGCATCTCATGATTTCCTATCCTTCATTTCCCAATAGTCTTTCTACTGCCAAGGAAACTAGATGGGACAGACAGCTGGGAGTTACACATTTAGGGCAGGAACTTCTTTTTTAATTTTAAGTTAGCTTGTTGGTCCCTGAAAGTAACTGTAAAGGTTGTAGAATTGAACTTGTCAGAAATAAGTGATTAAGCAGGACAAAATATCAGCCATTTTTCTTAAGATTTTACTTGCAAACCTCTTCTATACCTACTCAAGCAGTTTTAAAAAATAGAAAAAGAAATAGAGGTTTGATTTGACATTCTTATTGGTATTTATGTAATCTACAAAACATTTTTGTTCTATTAGAACATTCACGGCTGTAAAATAGTTTTGTAATAGCTATTACATTGAAAAATATGTTTTTTTCTAATTATGATTCTGTAGACTTTGAAGAACTCTATTTAGTGATCACAGTAAACTAAGTACAAGTGGTGTTTGAATTTTTGGGTACAATTGGTTAGTTTTCCTTTTAAAATAGAAATACAATTCTGTTAAAATATCTATAATCTATTTTTCTTTTTATTAGAGAACAAATGTATTTGAATGCGTTTATTTGAAATTCAGAAAGGAGTCATTTTGCCCATCACTATAAAGCATACTGAATGTTTTAATTTTAATTAACTGTCACTTGATAAGTAGTCGACAATGAGGAAATTGCCTTTTAATGTTTCTCATATTTTGTTGTAACAATTTTGTGGCTGATTACAACTTATGAAATTGAATTTTGGAATCATAGTCTCTAATATGAGCTAAACTGAAGCCTATGCTGTCTTTTGCAATACCTGCTGTAGGTTCTGAAAATCGAATGGATTTTCTTATGAAATATTGTTTCAAACAAAATTTTTTTATATTATGGCTAAGAAAAAGCAGTTTTTTCAGTGAGGATTGTTGTAATGAAAAAGAAATGTTTGTTGTCTTATAAGGGTCAAAAGGTCTTTTATGTTTTAAATGCAGCTATTTAAAATGCAAATATCCTAGACAGAATTATGAATGATAGATTAGGACATTTATTTAATGTTTTAGAAAAGCAATTATTTGCATTTCTATCTCACAGACAATATTTGGAATATCAGTTTACTATTGCTGAATTTTGAATTGTATGTATTTTATTAGTTGTTTTGTTGGTGTTTGCTTGTTTGAGCTATAGCTGTATAATTACAAAAACAAAAATTAGGTCATTTGTCACTGATGAACTTGCAGAGTACCTAACACCTGAATCTATTAGATCCTGTTGGTTTCCTCTAAACTTTATGTAAATACTTGACATTTGGGGGGATAATGAAATAATCAGTGTATTAGCTGAATGCTCATAATATCTGATCAGTCGTTCTTTGTTGTATGCTCAGGTTTAAAGGAGTTATAGCTTTCATATCTATTTTCAAAATATGATATACTTACTATTCAATTGTTTTCCTATTTAGGTGAAATATATTATAAGTATTTACTGTGCTGGTGCAGATATAGTCACTCTCAGTAGAATTCAAATATGGTTATATTCAAGGAAGTCCATTTTCATTTTTTTTGGAATTAGTTTAGTGTTTTTAGCTGCCTATATGAAATGAAGATTTGTATATTGGCCAAAAGAAAAGTAAATGATTCTCCATTTGCATACTTCAGGGAAAATCTTATTACTGACTAAGGTCAAAGAGAAAGATTCCCAGTTGCATGATTTTGCATAATTGGTGGATCTTAAATGTGTCTATTTCATCAAATGTCTCTATTTGGTTTAGACACCTGTCAAAGAGAAGGTGCCAGATTAGGTGGACAATTGGTTTATTAGATATCACCATCCCTGAGTCCCAGCTGCATGCAGAAATTTAAAGAAATCTCTTCAGTTGTTCAGCTAAAATAGAAAAAAAAATGATACTACAGATGGGCCATCTCAATAATCCAGATTTTTTTCAGGTACATTTAAAATTAAATGTCCTAAGAGATGATTAATTCAGGAAAGTTATTGATAATGAACTCATCTTATGCTACACATCCTTTGCACCCATGATGATGCCTTATTAAAGGTGTCTTAATCTTGCTAATTACCACCTGTGTTTAAATATAGAGGTGTATAAATATACTACAACCACACAGTTGCTGGAAGCATTCTAAACCTGAAATTTTGCCTCTATTCCTAGCTAACTTAGTTCCTAACAACAAAATGTTTCTGATCAACATTTTCAATTTATAGTCTGTGCATTATGTTCCCTACTTTTAATGCTAATGATTTCCTTTTCTAAAGCTGTTTTGCTTAATTGCAAACGTTTGAAAGATATTGATGTGAGATCTGCTCAGTTAAGTAGCCCCAAAATGTGTGTGCTGATGTGTAAGGATGAAATTGTTTTCTGTGGAGAGTATTTATTAAACATATGTACATTTTCACACCAACTTTGAGAGCATTGTGTACAGAAATGTATCTCCTCTGTTTGCTTATTGTACGGTTTTAAAGAATATGCTTCTGTGACTGAGCCTCATTGCATCTGTAAAGATGTAAGCAACATAGGACAACGGCACAATTGCTAGGCAAGTCAAGTAAAGAAATTCATTTTGAGAAGATAATTTTAATTTTACTAATGAGATCTAGTGAACTTAAAAATGAGAGCTATGCAGTTGAATAAAAGTTGGATGACACACAAATTTTCTGGACTCATAATTTTTTTCTTTTTAAATGTATTTATGTTTATATTATGTACACATGTGTGCATACATATATGCCATACATGAAGGTCAGAAGACCAAGTACAATAGTCAGTTTTCTACTTCCGCCATGTGGTTACTGGAAATTGAACTAAGATTGAGCATGATGACAAATGCCTTTACCCTTTAGCCATTTTACCAGCCCTAGATTTGTATTTTTATGGAAGGTTTACTTTGAGCTACTTCAATATAGATATTATTTTTATTTCTCGTGTTTTGTGTAATAAAATCTCAACATTTAAATTTGGTTTGGGATTCATGAAGTATTAACACAAGTTGCTTTTTATTGTTTTTTTGTCATTTTCTCCTATTTGAGATATTGCCTTGACAACTTGTGAAAGTGATGTAATTTAAATATAAACAATTAGAATGCAGTGCAAGGGCAATATTTTAATGGTTAATTTATCACAAAGTGGGAAATATTCACAATGTATTTTGTAAAATACAACATAGTTTTAAAAATGTATAAAATATAATGAAAAAACACTGATCTCACACACTCAGTAAAATACTTGGCTGCAGTATTTGGTTGATGAAGAAGCATAACAATATAATCAATATTTACACAGAATGTAGGAACAATAGGTACACTTTCATGCATTTTCTCTAAATGCACTTTACATGTCATGTGGTGGCTTTTCTTTCAACAAACGCTACAATTTTTTGTAGATTTTGTCATACATCAAAAAACCCACTTTTCATGAATAAAGCTTTTTGTCTGATCTTTTTTTTCATATATTTGAAAATCTTTTACAAATACTTCTGTTGACCTCACTATAAAATTCATTCAAAAGCCTTATCTATGGAAGACAAACATATAGGCATAATATGATTTTGTAAGGGATTCTCCAAGAGAAATAATTAGAAATTTCTGGAAGCTCAAACATGATAAACCTTTATCAAAGATGTATTGCTTATATTAATCCTGTTGTAGATTTTCTAAATTTATTAGTGTGAAATAAGTGTGTGGGTGCCCATTCCGGGCCCTAAAGGGTGTCAGATACCTGGAACTGAGGTATGAGTGGTTGTGAGGTGCCTAATAAAGATGCTGGAAACTATAATTGGGCCCTCTAGAGGAGCAACGTATGTTAATAATTGCTAAGCCATCTTCCCAGTATCCTTAAATTAATTCTTAATGGGTACCCCTGAATATTTTAGTTAGAGAATAGGACTCACATTCTACATGGCATAAGGACAGTGAAGAGGGTACAAATTAAATTAGGCACAGAGAATACCTATCAAGAACTAAAGTGTTTCATATGCAGATCTGGAGATCAGGGATCGAACATAATATTTCATTTTGTGTGCCTGCATGTAACTGATATACAGAGAGTATTTAGTACTTAAGTACTGAATGGAAGAATTTTCCTGCATAGAATGTTATTCCAGAAAATGGCAATGTTTCTGATGTTTCTTTAAACTCAGGAAATTTGTTATATTTAAATATATGAAACCTACCCTGAGACTCATTATAAGGTTCACAAAAGAAAAAAATTGTTTGAATGAATAATGAGGTCAGGTTTGGAATTATTTAATGTGCAATAGCATAAAGACATCCAGATGGAGTTAGATTTTTCAATGATACAAACTGAATAATTGATTATCAGTTCTGAAGGTGTATATTTGGGAGCCATCAGTCAATCGATGCAGTCACTAAACTTACAAGAATGGATAGTTAGGATCTCTTACAGACTGTAAAGAAAATACAAAGGAAAATATGACATTTGGAAAAACACTGCATTTAGGACGTTAGAGATGTAAGAGGAAATATTCCGTAAGTAGTTATGATAAGAGTTGAGTTAGGGGAAAAAAACACATAATAAAATAAAAGCTAAAGACAAAGGATCTTGTAACGCCACTAGGAAATAGGCATCAAAAGTATAATTCATAGGGGAACATACGAATGCAAATAAGTGTTGTTTAAAAAACTTCAATTTCAATAATCAAAAGAAATTCTATTAAGTAGGTATGAAATTTTAGTTATGCAAAGTGAATAATTTCTAACTATCTTCTGTAGATTATGACCATCAGTGCTAGGAACAATACAAAAAATATATATGAGGAATTTTTGATAAGATAGAGTAATTGTGAAAGTCCTAATTCTTAGAGTTATACTGGCAGGTAAAAGCTATAATCAAGCCAATTGACAAATGGTTAACTCAGTTGATTCCACCTGCAAACGCTATCATTTAACCTGAGTTATTTTTCACCCCACTAATCATTAACATCCTAGACTAAACTATCATTGTTTTTAATTGAGACTAGGTAATAATATTCACAAAGATTATTATATTTATTATTGCCCCCTCTATGGTTTTCTACACAGAAGCCAGTATGATTTTAAAATTTCATTAACATCCATGCTTTGTCTCATTCAGGCCTGTTAGTCAGAGCAATAAAACTTGTCACATATAAAATATAATTTAAAGGTTGAAGGAAAAATTAAGGCATACAAGACTCTACCTGATTTGGGTATCGGACTACATACTGTATTTCCTATCCAACCTTGGTAAATCTTTGTATGTACTTTGACTTTTGCTTTGCTGCTAAAACATACTATGATTTTTGTCATCCAGGACCTTTGTGCATAGATTTTGTTATGTTTGTTTGAAATAATTTTTCCAGATTCCTATAGGTGTAACTTCTCATTTTATTCACATGTTTAAAGAATTATTATTCCATCATAGCTACCTAGTCTATCTTTTGCATTGATTTCTACTGCACTCCTTCATTATCCTCTCCCCTTTTCCATTTCTATTTTCTTCCATGTTAGCTAGAATTACTCGGCATCATACTGTGTTTTTCTGTATACATTATCACCTTCTTTAGCATATAGGCTCAATGAGGCCATTAGCTACTTGCCTTTTGTTCAGCACTACATCCATATAATCTAGAAACGTGTCCAACAAGTAGTAAGTGCTTACTAAATATCAGTTTAATAAGCAAAGAGATAATAAAAATCTGATAGAATTTTAATTGGTAGAGATTTTACAGTTTTCATCAAAACCATTAAGAATTTTGTACCTAGTGGCTATTCTTGTAGATTAGTGGTGGAGCATTTCTCTACCTTATGTAAGACCGACCCTGTGTTCTACCACTAGTACTGCAAAATAATATTTCATTTTTCATTTGTCAGAGTAACTCTACTTTTGAGAATTTGTCCTAAGGAAATCACATGAAATATAAAAGAAAATTTATTTGCAAAGGTTTTTTTCACCAAATTTTTTAGAAGGTAGAACAAATCTTCAACAAGGGGATTGCTAAATTATTTATGATATATTAAGAAAATAAAATATTTTATTATTACTAAAGATTATGTTTACAAATATTTTATATAAATGGAAAACTTATATATTTTACTGGCAATTAACAAAGTTAGATAAGAAACTATATGTACTCAATATACATGCAAAAAAAAGATTGAAAATCATTGTGCAAAATTATTAAAAACAAAAAGAACTGTGTTTGGAAGAGGTGGATAGGGATGGTATTTTTTATTTTTCTTTTCTATGCTTTTAGATGTTCTATAATAGATTATCTATCTTTCATTATCAGAGTATATGCACAAGAGAAAGCAGAAACACAAAGCACAAAATAATTATTGATACATTGCAGTAAGGTGTAGATGACAGATTAGAATAAACCATTCTCGAGTGGTGGAGCTAGAGGGAGAAAAATAAATCAGATAGAACGGTTCTCTGACTGTTCTGAGGTCCACAGACAAGTGGAATTATTGAAAGCCACTAATGCAATTTAGTCTTCATTCATTAGAGAATCAGGGAGGTCTGAGTTTATCCTGTCAGTATTTGAAGAGGATGTTAATGGAAGATTAGGCAAGTTAAGACTTCTTCATTTTGCTGTGAAAAGCACTAGCAATTTGCTTCATGTAAAATAGAAGTGATTACTCACTATATTTCTTCATGTCATGTAGTAAAAACAATTAAGTAAAGTTAGACTACAGATTACTTGGCAATTCAGCCACAGTCACCTTTAATGGAAAAGAAGAAAAATAGCATTGACAAATTTTGGCAGGTCTCATCATTAGAAGTACCCATATTGCTAGAAAGAAAAGAAGCTGCAGCCAATAATGTAAACCTCAAAGTTCGTAGGCCCAGAGGAGAAAAGTGACAATACAGAGTGGAGCAGCATTAATTGTCTAAGAGATCATTGTAATAGGGAAACTATCTCTGTTATTAACACAATTATTTTCTACAAGGTCTTTGAGTAAATGCTTCATTAGAAAAATAGCATTTGGGTTTTCAAAGCATGGGAAGCAACACAGAGAGATAAAGTCATGCCTTTTAGAAAGTATAGTGACTTACATGCAACCTAAGGCCCTTGAAAAGAGAAATGGTGTTAATATAGCTGCTACAGCTAAAATGATTAAGTAATTGAATAATTATTTAAAAGAAATAAAATTGATCATTTTATTAATTTAATAGAAATTATACTTCTGAAATCCATTGAAGATAGAAATTCTACACATATATCTATATTTCATATATACATATCTATATTCATTATTTTTTTGCTTTTTTGAGACAAGGTTTCTCTGTAGCTTTGGAGCCTGTTCTAAAACTAGCTCTTGTAGACCAGGCTGGCGGTAAACTCACACAGATCCGCCTGCCTCTGCCTCCCAAGTACTGGGATTAAAGGCATGCACCACCACTACTCAGCTTCTGTATTCATATTTTATATTAACATTTTGAATCAAGCTTTAATGTCTCATACGCTTACCATCAATTCACTTATGATTTTCCAATCATAGCTGGCAATTATTTAGAGATATTAAGCTACTTCTTTATGAAGGCAGTAGAATATTATTCTTTCACAGAATCAAATAAGAGGTACTAGCAGTTCTTAAGACTGGACTAGATGGTGTTTTAATGAGCTATCTAGATTTGGAACCAGGGCTTGGCTGTCAATATGAAGCCCATTCCTAAAGTATAAGTCAGTTATGTGAGCTGTCCTTTTCATTTTGTATTAATTAACCAATTAAACAATTTTTCAAGCCTGATCACAGTTTCCCCTCCCTCCTTCCTTTCCTCCCAGTCTCTTTCTTTAATCTACTCATCCACTCCCTCTCCCTACTCTTCAGAAAAGTGCAGGCCTTCCAAGTATATCAGTCAGCCATGAGATATCATGTAGCAGAAAGACTAGGCACCCTGTAGCCTATTAAAGCTAGATAAAGCAACCCAGCAGGAGGAAAAGGCACCGAGAGCAGACACCAGAGTAAATACAGCCCCCACAGCTCAGGAGTGTGGACTGTCTCTCTAATGTTTACAGCTTCTGCTATTTTGCCTCTGGTATACATTATTTGCCTCATTCAAAAGACAATATGCTCAAGCATTCCAACTTCTTTTTGTTAAATGACAGTTCTCACACAAAGTCATTCAACAGTTTCTTCTGTTTGGAAATGAACTCTTGGGTGAGATAAGAGAGTTGTAAAAGGTAAGGGAAGTGGAACATGTTGGAGGCTGGTAAGCAATGTCAAGTAACATGGGGTATGTGACATAGATCAACCTATACACTGGCCTTCTATAATCTTAACTGGTGCTATACACTTCTAAAGGCTGAAGCAGGAAAGCAATTCAGAAGTGAGCAGAGAAGAGCTATATCTTTTTAAAGCCAGTTTGATTCCCATTTCTCTGTGTACCTCACCAAGCCAAAATGCTACATATAGGACAGTTTATTTTTTAAAGTACATTTTTTTTGCTAACTTCCTTGCAGAATCAGCCTTATGGGTATGAAGCCAATTTCTACAGACTTGCTCTGCTGTGTGCAACAGAAGAGACACGAATAATTTTTATAGTCTAGAAGTCAGTACTTTCTAAAGTGTCTTCCCCTGAAAGGTTCTAACTTAGCACTATTACGGAACTAGATCAACACTTGAGCAGAACTATGTCTTTTTTGAGCAGCATTAACAGTGTTGAAAAATGCACATCGAGCAATTAGATTGCAACTAATCAAGAGCACTACTTCAGTCTATTGTGAAAGATTTATATATAGTACATTGGGCATGGAAATCATTAGTAATAATATCATACTCATTACAATGTCATTTTAGTGATTTCTTTGTCAGCTGACAATGATGTTATTGGCCTACATTTCTTTTAAAAATGCATTTAAATGTTGTCTTTTATCTTGATACACGCAACACTTTTTAGAAGACTTGTTCTCACTTTGAGAATTTCCTCCAAATGTAAAAGTATTAGATTTGGGAATTAGATGATTGATAAATTGGTGCCACAAGATTAATTGAATGTCAGTCATAAAATATCAAAATGTTAAAGTTTAAAGTTGACATTTTCTTTTTCTTCTGCTTTGTTTCACAATACTACCTTTTCTATAGTGGAATTTTTAATGAATGAAAATATATCTCTTGATACACGTCTATACATTCTTTACAGAGAAGTTGGATAATGCAATATACACAAATGAGAATTGTGTATTTTTAAACAGTTTTCTATAAAATTTGCATTACAAACTACTTTATCATGTGGCTTTTATTTACAAATATTTTGAGAAAACTTTCTATTAAAAATGCATCACACACACACACACACAAGCCTTCTCTAAGCTCTTCAGAACATTATTTAGAAGCATAAGTAGGAATTAGATTAAGAAACAATTGACATGTCTTAAATATCCCTATACCATGCTTGTGGTTTACTTAGTAACCCATTATGTCACTATAACTTGATCTATTTAACAAAATTATAAATATTAGAATTGAGATAGTCCCTATTACTTTTCATGCAACTTATTATATACAGCTCCTTGTAGATAACTGTTATTATTTCTTTATTACTATAAAATTTAGAAAAAAAATCAAAAGAACTGCATTCTTAAACGTTTAACAACTATTGACAAAATGCTTCCAATAAATGTGTCAATTTACATTACTTATTTTTTAAGTTCATATGTTAACCATCATTAGACTATATATTGAATATTATGTAAATCATGGGAAGATGTGTATCTTTAAAGTAGAGCAAGTTAGGGTGGTTTATTTTATTAAACCAAAGCTCTTGTCCAAGTACTAAGCATAGTAATCAATAGACACATTTTACATCCATTTTTATAAATGTTATATGATGATAGCATTGTGAGGCATTAAATCAAACCATGAAGCAAAAAGGAAAAGCCATGTATCCTGATGCTGGCTCTGTCATATGCCATAGATATGACTCAGAGCAGTTAATGCTAACTATTGAAGTTCTCTGCTCCCCATCATTCCAAATTTGCAGCACTTATTTGGAGAAATAGATGAAGTGTGTATATGAAGGCTGTGGGTATAATAAAGCGACTACTATACCTTAAGAAACTACAGTTACTATAAAGTTTATGTTGTTAATAATTTTATGATATCGTATCATCTAAAATGATAAATAAAAATTAAATGATGTTATATGTGGATAGACAAGAACTCTATATATTACTAGGTATATACTCTGCAATTAACAGTCTTCAGCCTGGAGTGTGACTCAATGGTAGAGTGCTTGTCTATATGCTTAAGAAGTTAAGTTCCATGCAATGCACAGTAAAATAATAAAACCAAGACTCCTTTTACTAGCAATGTAATTAATGTAGTTGAAGTTTCAAGCAAACCTTTAAACAAAAAACCTACTTCCCTTGTGAATGAGAAAATAAATTATGCTGGTATATTTAGTCCCATCTCCAGACTTACTTCTCATCATATATACATACTTGCGTGTGTGTGTGTGTGTGTATGTGTGTGTGTGTGTATCAACACCTCTCCCTCATAGAATTACTGCATTGGACCTTTTGTACATATTTCTGATAGATAATTTGACCTAATTTATTTGCAGGAATCGCAAGGGTGACCTTTATTCTGCTTAACTTCTCTACTGGATCTAATAAGGTATGTTCAATCTAATTTAAAATTTTTGAATTAATAGAGTATATTTATTGAGGTTCTTTTTAATTAAAATGCATACTTTAAATTTTCTGAAATCTGTTCATTTTATGAATAAACATGTCTATGTACCCCATTACTAAGAGAATATTTGCTAAGCAAAATGTTCAAACTGTCCTACAAGTTTGAATTAATGATGTGACCTTTTTTATACACAGGAACTAAAGCCAAGCGTTTCCATGACTAATGGGACTCTCTGTAGAGTGGGTGGGAATAGCACTTGCCAATGAGGATATTTGCAAATTTAATAGTTCTCATGGACTACAATAAATATGTCATTTCTCTCTATCAATGAAACAAATATTTCCATTCAAAACATGTACTACAGAACAAAATCTGCCTTCTGGAATACATGTTATGATTCTTTTAAAAGTCACAGGTGAAACATTTAAATATGAATTTTTGAATATTGACTAAATTATTGCATTTTTGCCATTTCATTTTTCTTCTTTTCATCATCTCTCCTAGGAGCATTCACTAAGAAACTACCATGAAAAATCATTGTACTCTTTCTTCTGATAAATAACTAATGTAGCTATTATTCAACTAGAGTACTGAGTAAGTGCTTTAGAGTCAGTTCTTTGCTTCTTAGAAAATATAAGAAAAGGTAGAAAGATTTGTGACGTATCTTACAGTTCTTTTTTTAATGTCTCTCTTGTTTCCTTCATTTATAATGTTTTTAGCACTGCCATAAAATCTTCTGTATTTGCTTTTTTTTCATCGTTTTTATTGAGCCATACATGTTTCTCTGCTGCTCTCTCCTGACTTTAATTGTGTTAAAATGTTAGTCATTATTCAGTTCTTAGTAACTGCGAAATAGATAACACTGCTTTTCAAAAAGCATTTGGTACCTATCTGTGGCAGTGCTATACACCATAAATCGAATATGAATTCTTAGTCCAGGTGGTAAAAAAGAAAGGATGACCTGAATTTGTGGTGAGCTGGTAAGTCTTTGACATCACTTGATCCTTTTAAAACTATATAAATATAGAAGTATAACAAAAACAGAGATTTTTAAAATCTTAGAACTTGTAAAATTTGAAAAATATATTAAAAATAAAAATATTGCGTTAAACATATTATTAATTGGAGTTCAACTACTTATAATGGGCCTATAGCATGAACTTAAAATATATTGGCCAATTGCCATGAAATTACACATAATCCTATTTGCAATTTTTCTAAATGTACTATCTTTAGGGGAATAATAATATGAAAAGATTAAGATAATTATGCAACAAAAATTATGATTAGAGAATTAAGTAACAAATGTACAAGAAAGTTTCTATAGGGAAGAAATCAAGATTTTCACATATTATATCACTTGTGAAAGTAATTCTTTTAATTTGGAAGATTTATATGTACCTATTGTGTGATATTAATATATTTTCCATAAGACGGAAGCTTTATAGCTCATGTAAAAAAGTAGACCATAATTAAAGGGAAATATCCCTGACAGACCTGAAGGATGCACACTTACAAAAATTATTGGCACCAAATAGATGGTTCAGAGTGCATCTAGGTTTCATTCTTTAGAAAGAAAACATGAAATAGTAGAAAAGTCCTTGTTGTTGACCAGAAAACCTGGACTCTACTCCTAGTCTTCTATTAATAATAATTTCTACTTGGGTTATTTCTCTTTAGTTTTCTCACCTATCCTAAAAACTTTGAGACAAATAATAACTTTCTCACTGCTCAAAAATCCTGTAGTTCAAAATTGGGGTGGGTCGTTGGGTCTAGAAAGATGGGTACCTTTGTAAATTGCTTGTAGCTTAATTATTAGGACCTATAAGGGTTTGATCTTTTGAACCCACTTTTAAAAAGCATGGTATATTGTAATACATAGAAAGTCACTTAGGGCTTGCTGGATAATAGATTCTCCTTGAATCAGTAAGATAAAAGAGGTTCAGTGAGGGATCCTCTCTGAAAAAGTTTGAATGAGGTTGAGAAAATGCTGTGGTTTGCATGAGAATGGCCCCCATAGTCTCATATATTTGAATGCTTGATCCCCAGTTGATACAATGGTTAGTGAGCCAGTGGGAGATTTGGCTTTGTTTGGAGGACCTGAATCAGTGGGAGTGGGCTTTGAGGTATCAGAAAGTTATTCAGTTAGCTTTCTCTCTCTCTCTCTCTCTCTCTCTCTCTCTCTCTCTCTCTCTCTCTCTCTCTCTCTCTCTCTCTCTGTCTCTCTCTCTCTCTCTCTCTCTCTCTCTCTCTCTCTCTCTCTGTCTCTCTCTGTCTCTCTCTGTCTCTCTCTCTCTCTCCCTCAAGCTTATGCTGTTCTAACACCTTGCATGCTTGCTTGCTGCCATGCTCACTGACAGGATGATCATGGACTCACCCTCTGAAACCATGAGCTTTCAAATTAAATGCTTTTTTGGTTGTTTTTATTTATTTATTTATTTATTTAAATTAAAACGTTCTGCCTCTTCCCCGCCTCCCTTTTCCCCCTCCCCCCACTACCCAGGCCCCACTCCCCTCCCCCTCCCTCTCCAGTCCAAAGAGCAGTCAGGGTTCCCTGCCCTGTGGGCAGCCCAAGGTCCCCCCACCCCTCCATCCGGGTCTAGGAAGGTGAGCATCCAAACAGGCTAGGCTCCCACAAAGCCAGTACATGCAGTAGGATCAAAACTCAGCGCCATTGTCCTTGGCTTCTCAGCAGCCAAAATTGTCCACCATATTCAGAGAGTCCGGTTTTATCCCATGCTTTTTCAGAACCAGTCCAGCTGGCCTTGGTGAGCTCCCAATAGATCAGCCCCACCGTTTCAGTGGGTGGGTGTCCCCCTCGCAGTCTTGACTTCCTTGCTCGTGTTCTCCCTCCTTCTGTTCCTCATTTGGACCTTGGGAGCTCAGTCCATTGCTCCAATGTGGGTCTCTGTCTCTGTCTCCATCAGGCTCAACCTCCTTAGCGATCAGGGAAATGCAAATCAAAACAACTTTGAGATACCATCTTACACCTGTCAGAATGGCTAAAATCAAAACCGCCAATGATAGCCTTTGCTGGAGAGGATGTGGAGTAAGGGGTACACTCATCCATTGCTGGTGAGAATGCAAATTTGTGCAACCACTATGGAAAGCAGTATGGCGGTTTCTCAGGAAATTTGGGATCAACCTACCCCAGGAACCAGCAATACCACTCTTGGGAATATATCCAAGAGATGCCCTATCATACTACAAAAGTATTTGTTCAACTATGTTCATAGCAGCATTATTTGTAATAGCCAGAACCTGGAAACAACCTAGATGACCTTCAATGCAAGAATGGATGAAGAAAGTGTGGAATATATACATATTAGAGTACTACTCAGTGGTAAAAAACAATGACTTCTTGAATTAAATGCTTTGTTTTATAAGTTTTTTTGGTTATGGCGGTTTGTCACAACAATATAAAAGTCATTAAAACAGGAAGAAACCTGCCCACTATCCCCGGCTTCCCCATGAAAATGTGTATATAAGCACATACACCCATTCACAGATACATACCCCCACACAAAAACATGTACACACAAAAGATAAGCATTCTTTTTAGTTCTACATAAGGAGTCAAGAGTCTAACATTTTTCTGGTAAGTGGTTCCAATGAATTGATAATAGTATATTTGTTTTTCTTTGAAATAAAGCAGTTGTGTATTCTTAAACCACTGTTACACATTTACCCCACCCCGTACTTGCACTGGCCTTGTACTGATTAGATTGAAGTCTAAATTTAGCTAGTGGTTTCAAGATTTTCTTCTTGGTAAAAGCCTTAACTGTAGGATATTTCCATGCTGATTCTCTCTCTGTCTCTTCAAGTTCAGCAAGCTGTATGTTTCTTCCCTTTTGCTAGGTGGTCATTCAAGGTCAAGCATTCTCTCTGTACCTTGAAATCAGCCGAGTGAATAACCCAATGACTTCAAACTCCAATGCTTTCAATCTGGCACCTTTCATGAGCATTGTGTTCACATTAAAGCATTCAAAATATATTTTCCTTCATCTACATATCACAGCAATACCATCCTGGGCACAGGACAGTGCCCAAGAGCAAATAACCACTTGGAGTTAATGATCTGAGGGGCAGCTGAAGGGCCATTGACTCTTCCTAGTCATTCCTTCATCCCTATAAAATGTCTATTCCTGAAGTGCCAAGCCTTCAATAATTTTTTTCCGTCTCACATCAGATTAAGTAGTGGCTATAAATAATAGTATTTAATACATAATAATGAGATGTGGCAATGCAATAAAATACCAAATATTCAGGTACTATATAAAGATGGCTATCTGATCACACCTAAAGAAGGAGCAGTAAATGAAGTTCATAAATCATAATGTTTTAGAAATGACTTTCACCTTGTTGATTTGAAATGAAATAGAAGAATTCATATAGTTTAAAAGAATAGTACACTTTTTTGTTCCATATTTCACTGATGAATGACTCAATTTAAAAATAACTTTAAAATGCCTCTGACATCTACATTAAATGGATTTTAAGTAGTATATGTTCATTTCCCCCACTTAACACTAGATTCACTTTTTGAAATATGTATAGCTGTAAACGAAGTACCAAATACAACTCTACAACTTTTCTTGTCCAAAGAAGGTCTTTCATTTATTTATGTATTACTATGGCACATATTAAGTTTCCATAATTGTGAGAATGGTGCTAGGTTCCAGCAAAATAAGAATCAGCAAAGAGCAGGTTCTATACTCAGAATCATGTGGTATGTAGTTGTATATATATATATACACACACACATATACATATATATATATATGTGTGTGTGTGTGTATAAACTATACCAAATAGTGTTTTAGTATGTGTTATACAAATGTATGTTTTGGATATTACACATTATTCTTACAAGTGAAAGGATCATATATCAGTACTCACAAAGCAATAATATATGTGATATAAAATAGCTCCACATTCAAAAAATTTTCAAGAGTCACATCTTATGTTAGACAGAATTCCCTGCCCAAAATTATCTTCTAATCTGTAGAATTTATGACAATTCTATGCCATATGACAGGAAAAATTAAGATTGCATACAGAATTAAAGATTTTAAACAAATTACATATGTTTTTCTGGACTGTCTGCATGGAAACAACATAACTATATGCTCCTTAAAAATAGAAAAAGGTGACAGAATAGAGTCATAGCAAGCTTACAGCATGGGAAGAACTTGATCTGATATTGGCACCTTTAAAGATAGAGAAAAGCACCAAGAAATATTGAGCAGCCTCTGGAAACTGAGAGAGGCAAGGATGCATATTATACTCTGAAGCCTCAAGGAAGAAATTCACCCTGCTGTTACCCTAATTTTATCTTATCAAGAACCATTTAAGAGTTTTCACTGCAAGGACTCTAAGATAATTCTGTGTTCCTTCATATCATCACAATTTCACTAATTTATTAGACCACAGTGAAGTTCTTGAGAAAACTTGCAACTGTCTAGTTGTAATCCAATCATCATTGCTGATAGACACAGTTCATGTTATTTCTGATATTTCTTGTCCAGTGATCATCTCTTACTCCCCACCCCAACCCCCAGATATCCTTTAGGGCAATCCTTCAGAGCTGCAACTATTTGCTAGGTGAGGGAGAAGTTAAACATATTCCCACTCCTACACACCACTTGAGAACATTCTTCCTATTTTCTTGTCCTATAATCCTCTCCTTTTATGTTTAGTGTACAAAGATCATGGTTCAATGAGAAATAGTCACTTTTCTTAATCGTTCTGGGGACACCTACAGCAGTTTAAAGTGTGTTGGTACTACATTCCTAATATGTTTTTCTGACATGAAATTTCTGAGAAATAAAAGGTGGAGATATGAACATAATGTGGAAAAGTAGTCTTGTTTTTGGACTGCAGCTTACAACAAGTGCTCAGAAATGTGTTTGTAGTCAAGGATCATTCCTGCCCATCCTGAACTATGTCTTGCCCCATCCTCTTCTCTTATCTCACCCTTTAGAAAACTATTGGTAGTTTGTGTGTGTCAGCTTTAATAAAATACTGTTTGCAATACCTATTTTTATGCCATATTTATTTTTGATATACAGATTAAGTGTATATGTTTAGGGTTTAAATACAAGCAATAAACCAATTCTGTCATATAATTCACTGTTTAACCTGGAAAAGTAGGTAAAACGGAGTATTTCTAAGACTTGTTCTCTTTAGCTCTATAATAGAGATAATAACTCTGCCTGATAAATCACAAATGTGGGAAGTTTGTAGTGAAATACACAAAGTATATAAAGCAATTTGCACAACTGTATAGCATATAAAATAGTATATTTCATGCTCAGTGAATATTGGTTACTATTCACACTATTATTATTGATACATTAAGGAAACAGATTGGTGTCAATTTAATCTGGAGGGGAAATCAGCCTCTGCTGATTAGAAAGCACTGGGAAGTCTTTACAAATGAGATACTGCTGGCAATAGTAAATCTGTAAACATGGATGGTAGAATATTGAATGGTAATTTAATATTACCATAAGAACAAAATGGTAAGGATGGGAAGATGCTTCAGCAAAAAATTGACCACCCCAAAAATGCCACTTCATGGCCTTTAAAAAAAACCTGCAATGATTGTATATTACTAATGTTTAAAGTAAAATATGGGCACTAAGCAATGTAAAGACTTTGCTTTAGACATTATACAAGGACATGTAAAGCACATGTGCTATTAAGGAACACCTTAATAATTTTGATAAGAGGCAAATGTTCTAATGTTTATGAGATTTGAAAAATTTTTTATTAATATTGATCTTTTGTCTTGCAATAAGGTAGCCTTTAAAATATGACTGTCTGGGAACATAATTTAAAATTTACTACTATAGGTAGGAAGTAACTAAGGCAAGAATATAGTAATCACTTTCAGAACATAGAGTTCACCCTTCTGGTAGTATAACATAGAGGAGTCAAAACTGGAGACTAGAAAACAAGTCAGAAGACGATTTCCATACACGAGAAAAAAGAAATGTTAATGACAAGAATGAAATTAGCTATGGGGAAAATGCCAGAGGGACATACTTTATCATCGGTTTTCTAGCTTAAGTGTACATTGCAATTAGTTGGAAGACTTGTGATAACAAAATTTTCTGATCCACACTTCTGAGTTTCTACATAACTTTAGGTAATGGCTAAGATTTTTCTATTTCTAACATGTTCTCAGGGAATACTAATGGCACAGACCCATGGAATACACTTTAAAGATCATGGGCTTTTAAACATGCTATGTGGAACTGATCAGCATGGGTTACTTGATAGATACAGGCTTTAAAAAAAGGCTTAGAAGACCTAATAGATGATGTGTATGCCCAGTCTTTCTAACAGACAGTTTAGTCATAAATAAAAGAAAAAAAATATTCACATCCTTTGCAAGGAAGGGACAGCTGAAAATCTTTAAACAAGATTTATGATCAGGTTGTATTCTATCTTCACAGACAATTTTACCTTGTATTTTGTGCTGGCTTCTACTACTACAACCTAACTTGTATTATCTGCATTTATGCTATTCAAAGGCAAGGCAGGAGATTGCAGATTGGGAGAACATGAAGGGGATAGATAATGGGCCCCATTTTATATTTGTTGAATTTGGGGAATCAGAGAAACATTTAAGTGAGAGAACCTGAAAAGAAAAATTGGACTTTAGAATTTAATTTTAAATAAGCTTATCCCCTTGTGTTTGGTCATAAGCTTCTTACACAAAACCTAAAAGACCACATGGAGGTTGGACAACAGTTCTCCTAGCTACATCCCGATGTAAAGTTGTCGTTATTGCTTTAGCTGAGTCCTTTGTTATACAGAATACATGCATACTCATCACTAACAAGTGACTTTCTGTAACTATATTCAACTAATATTGTATGTGTGTGCACACACGAGTGCTTGCACGTGTGTGTGTGACTAATGTAATCAGATCGCACTATAATCTAGTTACTTTTTTCACATATACAAGCAAATCTATAAGATTTTCTGGATACTAAATTTCCTCATAAGTAACAATTATCTTTAATGGTATAGATCAGCAAATCCAGTGCATGTTCACTTTTAAGTTCCCCATGAACACTCATGACCTATCTTTCTCTACATTACTGTTTAAAAAAAGAGAAAAATCAATGGATATCAGAGTATCCATGCTATTAAGGAGAGAGTAAGGAAGCTCCATATAACTTGACCATTTTGTTTTTCTTTTTCTATTATGGCTTATTTTAGTACTGGTCAAATTTTTCATAACCTACAAACTGTCTCTTCAAGGTTGAAAGTAGTTTGAAAGGGACCTGTCTTTTTTATTTTATTGATTTTTATTGAGCTCTACATTTTTCTCTACTCCCCTCCCTGCCTCTCCCCTCACTTTCAACCCTCCCCCAAGGTCCCCATGCTCAGGGGATCTTGTCTTTTTCTACTTCCTATGCAGATTAAATGTATGTATGTCTCTCTTAGTGTCTTTATTGTTGTCTAAGTTATCTGGGATTGTGATTTGGGGGCTGGTTTTCTTTGATTTATGTTTAAAGACCACTTATGAGTGTGTGCATGTGATAATTGTCTTTCTTTGTCTGGGTTATCTCATTCAAAATGATGTTTTCTGGCTCCATCTATTTTTCTGCAAAATTCAAGATGTTATTTTTTTCTGCTTAGTAGTACTCCATTGTGTAAATGTACCACATTTTGCTTATACATTCTTCAGTTGAGGAGCATTTAGGTTGTTTCCAGGTACTGGCTATGACAAACAAAGTTTCTATGAACATACTTGAGCACATGTCCTTGTGGCATGATTGAGCATCCTTTGGATATATACCCAAAAGTGGCAATACTGGGTCTAGAGGAAAGTTGTTTCCTAATTTTCTGAGAAATTGCCACACTGACATCCAAAAGGGCTGTACTAACTTGCATTACCACCAGCAATGCAGAAGTGTTCCCTTTGCCCCACAACCTCATAAGTTGCCATCAGTGTTTCTGACCATTCTTACAGGTGTAAGATGGAATCTCACAGTTGTTTTGGTTTGCATTTCTCTGATGATGTTGAACATTTCCTTAAGTGTCTTTCAGCCATTTTAAATTACTCTGCTGAGAGTTCTCTGTTTCGGTCTGTACTCCATTTTTTTATTGGATTAATTGTTCTTTTGGTGACCAATTTCTTCAGTTCTTTGTATATTTTGGAGATCAGTCCTTTGTCTGACGTGGGGTTAGTGAAGATCTTTTTCCATTCGTTAGGCTGTCATATCCTTTGCTTTACAGAAGCTTTTCAGTTTTAGAAGGTCCCATTTATTGTTTCTTTCAGTGTCTGTGCTAGTGGGGTTATATTTAGGATGTGGTCTCCTGTGCCAATGCGTTCAAGTGTACTCACTTTCTCTTCTGTAAGGTTCAGTGTGGCTGGCTTTATGTTGAGCTCTTTGATCCATTTGGACTTGAGTTTTGTGCATAGTGATAGATGTGGGTCTATTTTCACTCTTCTACATATTGATATCCAGTTATGCCAGCATCATTTATTAAATATGCTTTCTTTTTTCCATTTGATATTCCTTGCTTCTTGTCAAAAATAAGGTGTTCGAAGATGTGTGGATTAATATTCGAGTCTTCGATTCTGTTTCATTGGTCTTCCTGTCTGTTCTTATGCCAGGCTGTTTTCAGTACTGTACCTCTGTAGTAGAGTTTAAAGTGAGGGATTGCGATGCCTCCAGAAGTTCTTTTATTTTACTGGATTGTTTTGACTATCCTGGGTTTTTTTGTTTTTCCATATGAAGTTGAGTACCGTTCTTTCGAGGTCTGTGAAGAATTTTGCTGGGATTTTGATGGGCATTGAGTTGAATCTGTAGATTGCTTTTGGTAATATCGCCACTTTTACTACGTTAACTCTACCTACCCAAGAACATGGGAGATCTTTTCACTTTCTGGTGTCCTCTTCAATTTCTTTCTTCAAAGATTTAAAGTTCTTGTCATACAAGACTTCCACGTGTTTGGTTAGAGTTACTCCGAGGTATCTTATGCTATTTGTGGCAATTGTGAAGAGTCATGTTTCTTTGATTTCTTTCCCAGCCCTTTTATCATCTGTGTACAGGATGGTTACTGATTTTTTTGAGTTAATCTTGTATCCTTCTGAGAGGACCTGTCCTTTTTTTTTTTTGAGGGACCTGTCTTAAAGCAGGGTAGAACACCTAAGTGTTAAGCAAATGTTTAAATTAATGAAATTGATTTTGTTGCAAAGGTGAGTTGTTATTGGTAAGTTGACTGTTCAGGCATTATTGCCTTGCATGTATGTATGGACATGCGCACTATGACATACTGTATGTTTCAATTCTCTTTTAGTTTCTTTTTTATTTATTTTTATTTAAAAATTTCCACCTCCTCCCCTCCTCCCATTTCCCTTTCCCTCCCCAAGCCCCCTCCCCCTATCCCCTTCCCCTCCCTCTCCAGTCCAAAAAGCAGTCAGGGTTCCCTGCCCTGTGGGAAGTCCAAGGTCCTCCCCCCTCCATCCAGGTCTAGGAAGGTGAGCATCCAAACAGACTAGGCTCCCACAAAGCCTGTACATGCAGTAGAATCAAAACCCAGTGCCACTGTCCTTGGCTTCTCAGTAAGCCCTCCTTGTCCGAAATGTTCAGAGAGTCCGGTTTGATCATATGCTCCATCAGTACCAGTCAGGCTTGCTTTGGTGATCTCCCATTAGATCAGCCCCACTGTTTCAGTGGGTGGGCGCACCCCTTGCAGTCCCGACTTCCTTGCTCATGTTCTCCCTCCTTCTGCTCCTCATTTGGACCTTGGGAGCTCAGTCATGTGCTCCAATGTGGGTCTCTGTCTCTAGCTTCATCCATCGGAAGATGAAGGTTCTATGGTGATGTGCAAGATATTCATCAGTATAGCTATAGGATAGGGCCATTTCAGGCTCCCTCTCCTCAGCTGCCCAAGGATCTAGCTGAGGACATCTCCATGGATACCTGGGGACACCTCTAAAGTCAAGTCTCTTGCCAACCCTAAAATGGCTCCCTTAATTAAGATATATACTTCCCTGCTCCCATATCCACCCTTCCTCCATCCCAATCATCCCATTTCCCCAAGCTCTTTCCATTCCCCCTACTCACTTTTTTTCTCCCAATATCCCCTTACCCCCCACCCCCACCCCCAAGTTTCCAATTTTTGCCTGGCAATCTTGTCTCCTTCCAGTATCCAGGAGGATAACTATATGTTTTTCTTTGCGTTCACCTTCTTATTTAGCTTCTCTAGAATCACAAATTATAGGCTCAATGTCCTTTATTTATGGCTAGAATCCATTTATGAGTGAGTACATCCCATGTTCATCTTTTTGGGTCTGGGTTACCTCACTTATTTCCATCCATTTCCATGCAAAATTCAAGATGTCATTGTTTTTTACCACTGAGTAATACTCTAATGCGTACATATTCCACACTTTCCTTATCCATTCTTCCATTGAGGGGCATCTAGGTTGTTTCCAGGTTCTGGCTATTACAAATAATGCTGCTATGAACATAGTTGAACAAATGTTTTTGTAGTATGATAGAGCATCTTTTGGGTATATTCCCGAGAGTGGTATTGCTGGATCCTGGTGTAGGTTGATCCCGAATTTCCTAAGAAACCGCTACACTGATTTCCAAATTGGTTGCACAAGTTAGTTTCTTGAATCGATAAAATCTTCTCAATGTGGAGGGGAGAAATATTATATGACTGCTAATTACAATCTTCCTTTACCAAAACTTTAATGAAAATATAGAACGAACGGTGCAATTTCTTTTGAGACTAATTACATATTTGTAATTTGTGCATAGGCTAGAGAATTATCTACTTCTGTACACAAGGCTCATAATGAGTGTAACTTGTAGATTGAATTCAGTTTATTGTAACAGTTATGCCCTTTCAAGGAAAATAGAAATATAACTTAGTTGGTATTTTTCTAGCCCAGAAAAAAAATGGTAGAAAGAAAAAAAAAAAAACACTGGAAGAGCAACTGCAAGATTAAATACAAAGTTTTCAGGATTTGGTAAATTGCTACAGATAAACCTAAACCATAATCTGAAAGCAATGCATGTTTACTGACAGTGTGCTTAAGTAATGGGGTGAAAATTGATGGAGATGAAGCTTATGGTTTCTAGAAAACCACTCTGAGCAGAAGTTCTCCCATGAAACTATTATTATTTCACCTATCTGATATTGCTAATCAGACAGATGAGTACAACAATGTGCCTTTTCAGTAAAATAAAGACTGTTTCATAGTTCACTATCTTACAATATAAAACTTAAAATGATTATTTTACCATCCTAAAGCACTTCCAATAAATATTGAGAATTGAAGTATATTCCCCTTAAAAAGAAAGAAAACTAATGATAAAATTTCTAAAATAGGTACAAAAGGGAAATGTAAGCCTATAACATGTTACACATAATCTGCAAAAGTGATGGCATTTTCTCTAGAATAGGTATTCAATTAGCGGGCAAATAGCAACCTGTTTTCACTAGGGATTTGAATGACTTCAAGTGAAACAATATAACTTGGATAATTAAATGATGTTTTCTGAAAACATATCAGCAACTTATTTTTGTTCCAGATTCATTCGTATATTTGCATATATATTCTAATTTAAAAATGCATTTTAAATGATACAACTGGCTAGATCTTTGGAATGTAAATGATATAAACTATTTCATTCAGCCTTTTCAATACAAGCTAATATGTGTCACACACATTTCCACTGTCCTTAATTTTATCTAACTTTATAATTTTCTTTGTTCAAAAGAACCTTGATTGATGCTGCAATATTTTTACTAAGCTTACCACAACATCCTGTAGGATGTGTCATTATGTATTTGTTCTTTCTAATTTGTAGCAAGATTATAGTTTTAATCATAAGAGTGCATTAAGTTAATGTTCATTTTACTGCTGACAGTAGTTTGAGGAGGTGGAAGAAAGCTGAAAGAAGATTCTTTGGTAATTCTAAGAAAGGATGATTTTCAGCTAAATACATTTTTGTAAGTCATTTTGTCATTTCATAAACATGCAATGATTATTCCTTCAGACAGATGAAATATTCATTAGAAAGAGAAGTGAGAAAATCATAGTACTATTAAAGAATAGCAAAGGAGTGGGAGGCCTGTCAAGAATACTCTGACCCTAGAGAAAGAAATCAGAATGCCAGAAAGAGAGACTATGGAATGAAAACTCTTTTAAAGCTTATTTCCATAAAGTCTGAGGAAGTCTTGGCTTCCATTAAGATTTTTGTTCCTGAGAGCCAGAACTATAAGTATGGTATCTGCTTTGTCTGCAGAACAAAAAAAAAAAAGCGATCTTGACTCAATCATTATCCTGGGAGCTGAACATCTTTCTATATTTGAATAAAAATGCCTCCTTCACTATTGATGGGAACACCAAGTTCCATGCATCAGTAATTTATGTAGGGATTACTAGCAGAGCTAACTTATAAACTAATGGTCAGTTTAAAGAATTTGCTAATGTATCTAGTATTAGATGAAATATATTATGCTTCCAAGTTCTAGAAATCTATAAAGTAAGTATTGGCCAATTAAAAATTTTACTTTGCTTTCTATGTACAGTGAGACTTCATGGCCCACCATGTTTTTAAAAAAATTCATTTCTCTATTTTATTTTTTTTACTTCTTTCCCTTCCACCTTATACAGTTTAACACTTTACTCATTAATATCTTTTTAAAACTTGCTA
The DNA here is from genome assembly GCF_037038515.1 of Microtus pennsylvanicus. Classification (NCBI taxonomy): domain Eukaryota; kingdom Metazoa; phylum Chordata; class Mammalia; order Rodentia; family Cricetidae; genus Microtus; species Microtus pennsylvanicus. The sequence goes on from NW_027460938.1 coordinate 28,430, forward strand.
TGTTACTTTGTTCATCCAGAGATTCAGTGTATTTTGGTTTTGTTGTTTATTGAAACACAGTTACGCTTTCAAGTTAGAAGGATGAAGTCACTTTTAAAGCAGATGTTTTTGAGTACAGCTTTTCTCCTGTGTGTCTATTTTCTCTTTGGGAAGTTGCTGCATATTTTTGGGAAAGAGGAGCTAGAGAGATGATTCAGTAGTAAGAGCACTTGTTCTGGCTGAAGCCCCAGGTTCAGATGCAAACACTCAAATGGTAGCACACAACCACCTGTAACTTTAGCCCTGGAGTTTCTGACATTCTCTTTTGGCCTCTATGGGCACTGCACACATGTGGTTCAAACCAAAATAGCAAACAATCATACAAAGAAAAAGTAAAGATGAATAAATATTTAACAAACAAAAGGAAAGGAATGAAACTGATACATTTTTACTGTTTTAGATGGACAATCAGAATGTTTTATATAACAAAATGCTCCATGGAGGTGGTATCCATATATACTTTCTTTCTAATGACTAGTTAGTGACTAGAAGAGCATCTCACATTTGTAGGTATGTTGACAGAGGTTTTAGTCCTGCCCAATCCCACGGCTGTTCAGTCTCGAAGAAACACACAGAGGCTTACATTAATTCATTAGTTATAAACTGGTTGGCCTATTACCTCAGGATTCTTATTAACTCTTATATCTTACATGAACCCATAATTCTTGTGTGTGTTAGCCACATGGCTTGGTACCTTTTATCAGTGAAGCATTCTCATCTTGCTTCATCTTTGTTTCAGTGACGACTGCAAACTGAGCCTTTCCTCTTCCCAGAGTTCTCCAATTCTAGTTGACCTACCTATATTTCCTGCCTCACTACTGGCTAATCAGTGTTTTATTAAACCAATACAAGTGACAAATCTTCAGAGGGTACAAGACCATTGTCCCACAGCATAGGTATTTAGTAAAAACATATTAACTACATTAAAGAATGAATTTCAGAGACAGAACTATGCCAACTGAAAGAGGATAATAAAAAATCTCATATTGACTTGCCTTTTTTACTTCAATATATTAGACTGTGCTGACCATGCTGAGATTTTCCCACAGTCATATATTTAGGTAATAATTGAATATCTAAGTGCAGTTTATGCCCATGATAAATTATATTTATTGTTGGACAGCATGGCAGGATTCTGCTAGGAATACTACAAATTATATTGCTAGGGTGAAACGTATTTGCAGATCTGTTTGGAAAATGTGGAATATTATCGAATTACTTTAAATGTCATATTTGAGATGAGCTTAGGCTGCTTTCTTTGGGCTTGACATGCTTCACTCTGTCATCTTGTCCTTAGAGATGCTGAAAATTAAATGGGGATACTTAAATAATTGAATTTATAAGTTTGCTTATAGCTATGTGGTTTATCATGTCGGATGTCAGCACTCTGAGTTTCTTGCAGCTCAGATGTTGCTTGAACATAAATTAAAGCTGGTGCTGTGTATCAAGAATCAGCATGTAAAATAGCAAGAAATCATTATAATTGGTGATAAGAAGTGTGTTTTATAAAACTATTAGATAATATAGAGGAGAAAAAGTGTCTAATTCATTCATAAAATACGATAGCTTAAATTTCTTGGAAAATACTGTTCCTTGTATGTATGATGACGTAACTCAAATGTCTGGAACTGGAAGTCTATAATAGATATGTTATTCTGGTTTCACGCCTTCTTTTCCTCAGAAGACATTTTTTCCTTGTTGTTTTTCATATGCAATAGTCCTGGTCGTGGTTTTATGATTATAGCATCAACATTTCCAGTTTCTGCTTAAAAAAAAAAAACTGGTCTAGACGATGTTTTAACAGGGCATTTTTTCTAGTGAGAAATTATGCATCTGAGCTCATCTTCCCTGACATAAATGGAAAACAAACAACAGCTTCTATGTAATTTAAGCAAGGTTGTGGGAGACGACTCAAAAAGATAGAAACAAAGCAGAATCACTCCCAGCGCTGCACACATCCACAGTGGGATCTAGGGTAAGTTAGATGCTATGTCTGGGTTTGCTTCTCATATAAGGTGAGGAATTTAGGATGATCATCTCTACGTTTCCTTGCATGCCTCAGAATTATTTGAGAAGTAATAAAGTCTTAGTAACCTCTATTTTAATTCTCTTTGTTTTATAAAATTCTACCTGTGCTTTAAGGTCGATGACATATTTACAGGATCCTAACCCCTACAGGAGTTTCTTAGTTCTCCTACAGTATGTATATAGTCAGGAGGCCATATTTATATGTTTATACCATCTTGATTATCTTTTTAAATTTAGCAATCTGGTACATTTTTCATGTTAAAAATGTCTCCCCAAAGAGCCGGGCAGTGGTGGCACATGCCTTTAATCCCAGCATTTGGGAGGCAGAGGCAGGCAGATCTTTGTGAGTTTGAGGCCAACCTGGTCTATAAGAGCTAGTTCCAGGACAGGCTCCAAAACCACAGAGAAACCCTGTCTCAAAAAACCAAAAAAAAAAAAAAAATGTCTCCCCAAATATACTGCATAAGTCTTTTAAATATAGAACTATGGCTTATCCTATTTCCTTCATGGAATCTTGAACATTATGAAGAATGAAAAATTGTCAAATGCTTATTAAAATGAAATGCTAATCAGCTATCATTAGGACTGAAAGGAGTTGGAGTATACAAAGGTAGCAACTTTTCATAAAAGGCCAACTTACTGGGTAGCTAAAAGAGTGTAAAGATTCATGTCTTTGTTAACTTGGACTTCTACAAACTACACTGCCCTATTCATTGTACCTTATTGATAAAAATGAAATTTATTTCTCATAGTTCTGGATGCTAGGAAGTCCACGATTGTGGTGCTAGCAAATTCAGTGTCATGTAATGACTGGCCATCTGCTTCACAGATGGCACATTCTCACTGAGTCTTCACATAATGTAAAGGGTGAAAGATCTCTCTGGGACCTCATTTTAAGGGCATTTGTCCAACTCATGAGAGCAAATCCTCATGTTCTAGTCAGTATCCAAAGGCCATGTTTCCTTATATCCACCCTCGGATTTAGAATTTCAGCATATTAATTCAGTGTGTCTGGGAAGATACAAACATTTAGATCACATCACTTCCTCTGAAAATTATTGCTCTAGACTCATTCATTGAATGACTATTGTAATTAATATGACCTTTTCTGGATACATAAATCTGGAAATGTCATTTGTGAGAAATAAGTTTGTCTTTTTCAGAAAGGTGTAATTTCAGTCATTTTTCTTTTCTAGAATTCTAGTATCAAAAGTGCCTTAGCTATGATTTCTATTGCTGTTAAACAACACGGTGACCTAGCACTTTGGTGAGGAAAGGGTTTATTTGGTTCACACTTCTATATCACAGTCTGTCCGTATTTGAAGGAAGTCAAGGCAAGAATTCAAGGCAGGATCTGAAGCAGAGGTTATGGCCAAATGCTGCTTTACAGGTTTGCCCCTCAGATACCTGCTCAACCTGCTTTCTTAAATACCCCAGGATCACGTTCCCATAGGTGGCATATCCTACAATGGTCTTTCTTCCCGGATAAGTCACTAATTTGAAAAATAGCTCATAGGCCTGCCTCCAGGCCTTTTCTCAGAAAACTCTAGCTTGTGTGAAGTTGACAAGCAACAACTATAGAAACAGAAAATCAACTGACAAATCCAATCCACTCTACATGAAGAAAACAGACATTGTGAGCTGTTACAATCGATAACTATTGTGAATGAGAGGAAAGTTAGTGTGCATAAGTGATAATTTTTATACTCAGTGTGTTTCCAATGAAGAAGATGGGACATAAAACAAACAAAACAATGACCTATAGTATAGTGTAATAAAAGCATATTAAAAGTATTTATAAATTGATTTGAAATCAGGGACAAGGAGACCTCTGGCTTTCTCTTGGTTCATGTATAGAATAGTACTTCCAAAATGTAACAATGATTTGAGCTGTAGGAAATGAATACATTCAAAGTTGATAGATTAAAATATGTAGAAACATAAAGACATGCAATTGGTATGTCTGACTGACAACTTGGTTTTGTAGATTATAGAAACTTTAGGAAAAACATTTCAGAAGATATCAAATGACAGGAAAGCGTCCTGTGCTCTTACTTGCCTTCCCGATTAATTTAATTCCCTCAAAGGAATATTTTTCTAAACTAAGAATGTCCATTGTTTTGAGCAGTAACTTAGCCCTTGAAAGAGTTGTATTTTGGGTAAGCAAATTAAGATGGGCTGTGAATATAGAGATTTGAGATAAGACTAAAGCTATTTAAAAATATCTGAGGGTCAGATATAAACTAGATATCCCAGTGTGTTTAAAGTAAAGCCAAAGCCTGCCTGTGAAGCAAATTAAGAAAGGGGAAAATAACTCTGATTTATGCCAGCCAAGTGTGGCCACCATAGCCAGTTTGTTAGTCAGTTTGTTGTAATTGGATTTCTGAATTATTTTCTCTTCCTACATTATTGCCATCTTTAGAAGGAATGTGGTCATTTTTCAGCTTCATGCATTGATAAGTAGGTACACAACTCCAACTGTTTTTCATGTGTGTCTAATTTTTGCCACTCCACTTAAAAATATGTGACAAAACAGAAGTCAGTATATTGCATTTTACATCCTTAGTAGGAAACAGCTTCAGCAGGAGGTACACTATAATACCGAATACTCAAGTAGAAACAATTCATTTAAGTCTGCAAGCATTCCTGGGGTATAGTTGCCCAAGTATTAGCCACATATGGAAAGACAAAAGATTATGCAGTTTCACCCCTCAAACTGCTTTCTCTTAAGAATTATCTGAACACCTACATGTTGTATTTCTTTTCTCTGGCCAAATTAAGTACTCTTACAATATGAATAACTGATAATGAAACCACTTTTTTATTTCACAAATTCTTCAAGTCAAAAGTATGAACATGACTGAAACTGTTTCTTTTTCCTCTTAGCACCTCACAATATGGTAGTTATAGTATTGGCTGAACTTATCAACCTCCTCTGAAGTTTGATTAGGGAATAATCTACACCCAGTTCTTGAAGAATAAATTTCTTTATAACTATAAGTACATCACAGCTTATTTTTTCAAATCAAGAATAGAAATAGTTTGTAAGTTTGTACTACTTAAGATTTATAACATCAGGGGTGACCTATATACCCCTTGAAAAGACTTCTCTAATTATATTAGGTCTACCCAGAATAAACTGTCTTTTGATTAAGCCAAAATCAACTAACTGGGACCTTAATTTCTCCTGAAAAATCACTTTACATTGCCATATTCTGTTTTCTACAAATATTTTACATCTGCTCATATTCAAGTACAGGACATTAGTACATTAATAAAAGGGCATGACTTACTACATTCATTTGCTACCACAGCCAACACCAAGTACAAACAATGAAAATAAAAATTTCCTTTTATGAGCACAAATATCTGTGGAAATTATATATAATGACTGAGAAACACAAAGCAAAAGTATATGTAGGGGCAACTTACTCATTAAAGAAATACTTATTACAAATTTATTCATGTATCCTGGGTCCTATGAGGACCACTGAGGCTAAAGAAAGTATCAAATACCCAGTGACTTAGGTAAGTCTTTACAGCATTTCAAGTGCAGTCCCAGAAGACTTCAGAACTCGAAAAGATACTCTTGTCCCAAAAAATCTATAAAAATAGATGGCAATAAATGTATTTATTTATAGCCACAGAGTCCATATACTTAGTTGCTTGTATAACATGCTTTTGTTTGACAGATTGTTGCTCAACAAATGCAATAGACGTGTTTAGTCATTTGAGAAAGGGAACCCTAAACAGACCAAATTCACGGTTGTACAAATGCCAAATCTGATGAATCAATGAGGGTTTATTTTATTTTGTTTAATTGATTTTACTAACATATGGCTGAGGGGTTATTTACAAGGAGCATGGATAACCCAAAAGTGGCTGCATCCTCAAAAATTCCACCATAACAGTGATGGGGATTCCTGTAGCCCTACTTCCCTGGAGTTTTCTCTCTGCAGTGTGCAGATAGCTTGTAGTCTGAGTATCTAATTCTCGTGCTGTCTGGCTGCTCAGAGTCTGTCATGCCGAGCTTCTTTTTATACTGTTGAGTGGGCGCCATCAAGAATGTTCTCCTTCTTTTTTCCAGGACATGTGACCATTTGTTTACCTCCTGAGGCTCAAGAGTCTCCCCTTTCCTTCCAGGAACAAATGATTCAATTTGGAGGAAATGTTGCAATTCCAAGAAAATGTCTTACAACTGTGCACAAAAGCACACCAACAGAAATAATGAAAGTGTGTTTGAGTAGACAGAATAATCTTAACATAGATCCCTTGACACCAAATTGTGATGGATTTATTTGGCTTCTTTGGCTTCTCTATTTACTTTGCGTAGAGCATGGAAAATTAGAATGCTCAAACTCTGGATTTGTAGATCTCGCCCTCTAGTGTACTCAGGTAATGAACATAGTGAGCAAAGTACCTTCTCATTTTTTTTTACTGTGGTCAGATTGTTGAAATTTGTTTTGGATCCCTTTCTATTTATATGTGATTGGGTCTGAGAACCAATCCAATCACACATACAGAGCAAGGCTTACCACTCCTAGTTTACAAAATTACTTATATAGCTCTCAATAAGTAGAATGGCAGATAGCATGACCTTAAAAATGGGTCTTATCCCTCCAAATGTAGAATTTCCTGTACAGCTTAAGAGTTAATGAGGAAGTGTGCGATGGAAGAACAAACAATATAGAAAACAGAAGCATCCAGTCTCCTTTGTTCTTCATTATCAAAGAAGATTCTGTGTTTGGTAGGCTCCTTTTCCATTGTTAATTTTAAGTTCCAAATAATAGATGATTATAGAGTCAAAGTA
>NW_027460939.1:0-34773 GCF_037038515.1 Microtus pennsylvanicus
TGACAACTTTGTGCTTTCTCTTATTAAGTTGCCAGTTTCTTTCTGGATTGGTCCTTATTTGTCGCCTCATTTACATACATATGTTCAAACCATCAGAGCCTGAAGAACTTATATGGACCTATGGGATGTCATCCCTTAGCAGCCTCCTGGCTCTGGCTGGGGGCCCAGTCTCTTCTGTGCTGTTTCTGCCTCCAAGACCCACCGCTCGTGCTGCTTGTGGGGAATTGACTTAGATTCTTACCACTCCTGATCTAAGATCTGATACTCCTAGACAGACAGAGGAACCTCCTCCAGCCTTGGTGGCTCCTGCTTCAGTTCTGAGAGAGGCTTGCTTCTGACTCCTGTAGAGAGAACTCATTCTTGTTGTCAGGAACCAATCATTTCTACCTCCCAGACTCAGCCAGGGACTGACCCATTGGGGACCCAGCAGAGGCAGGAAACTCATTCCTGTCGTGGGGGCAAACACACCACCTTTGCTCTCTAGGCCTGCTACCTAGACTCATTCTTCAAAGAATGACCCACTCTCAACCAGTGGCCCAAGGCCCCCCACAGCTCAGAATTATCACAGTTGCCAGGACCCCTGAGCTGGCATCTCAAGGCTAACGAGGAATTTACCATCACGGCACTTGCAGATCCTCTTGGCTGGCATCTGACCTAGTTCGCTTTCTATTGCTGTGATTAAACAATATGATCAAAGGAACTCAAAGAGGAAAGGTTGGTTTGGTTTTTGACTTGTAGATGACATTCCATCATGGAGGGAAGTCAAAGCCGGAAATCAGGGGAGGAGCCTGGAGCCAGAAGTGGAGCAATGCTGGCTACTAGACCGCTTTCCATGGCTTGCTCATCCTGCATTCTTATACAACCCAGGACCACCTGCCCAGAGGTGCTACTGCCCACAGTGACCCGGGCCCTCCCACACCAATTATCAATCAAGAAAATGTCATAAAATCTGGTCCACAGGCCAGTATTATGGAGGCAGTTTCTCAATTGAGGTTCCTTCTTCTCAGATGAGCCTTGTCTGTGTCAAGTTGACAAAATTAACTAGCACAATTGACCCTCTATCAGCTTGACATAAACACAACATTGTTAAATGCTGGCATTTTCTTTCTTGTTTGAATACTTTCCCAACTTTTCAAAGTACCACTGTTTATAAAAGTTCAGTCTCTTTGGAATATCTAAAGTCTCTCTAAAATTCCAAAATCTCTCAACAAGTAAAAACAGACAGAAGGATGGTACCCTCATTTTAAGGACATTTACATCATTCTCAGTAGTCTCTCACACTGCAATTCGGCTCTCAACTCTCTCCAAGCATAACTAGCCATGCAGAAAGATGAAGGATTGGTATCTTGGTGGAGGGTGCCTGTTCTTTGGTGTTATGTGTGTTTTGTTGCTCAGGACGAGGAGAAATGGCTAACGTGGATGGCATACAGTACCAGGTTTACTTCTGTGGTGGAAAAGGCTGTGCATGGTGGAACACCATCTGGAGTTGCACTTCTATGATGGAGGAAGGTCATTGGTTAATAAAGCAACTACCCATTTGATAGGCCAGCCCTTAGGTGGGTGGAGTAAACAGAACAGAATGCGGGGAGGAAGAGGAAGTGAGGTAAGATGCCTCAGACAGACGCCATTTCCTCTCCTCTCTGGGGCAGATGCGATGAAGCACCGACCCAGGATGGACGTAGGCCAGAATCTTCCTGGTAAGCGTACCTCGTGGTGCTACACACATTAATAGAAATGGGCCAAGCAGTGTTTATATGAATACAGTTTGTGTGTTGTTATTTCCGGGCATAAGCTAGCCAGGCAGCCAGGAGCCCGGCGGCAGAAACGCAGCCCGTAGCTCCTTCAACACTTCTATCCTTGGAATACCAGAGAATGTGCACTCCATCATCATATGTGCCAAGGAGCAGAGGCCGGAACTGAATATCTAACTGTGCTCTATTTAGAGTCTGTGATCTGAATCCAACACCTATGGTCTCTGCATACAGCTCATCTCCAGCCAGGAGAAGAGGGCAGTAGGAAGAGAACAAAGGCCATGCCCACTCTTGGTCTCTCCTTAGCAGGCCAGCCAGAGTGCTGAGCTTTTTGTGATTCCATCTCTTGTATTCCTCCCTCATTCTCCAGGTGTCTGAGCTCAAGAAACCTCCTTGAAGATTGAAGATAGTTAACACCTGCCAGCGCCAACCCTGTACTCTTCAAGGGGCACTTGGGGTGAGTGTCAGTGACTCAGAAAAAATAATCCATGAACTGCATGCAAGGCAAGCTGTCCATAAGATAGGTGTGCAGTCCCCTTTCTACAGGGGAGCGCATGTGCTTCCTTATAATACAAAATAGAAAAGTGTCTCTATCACTTTTGTCTACAACCTTTTTCTCAAATATCATCATAGAAACAGATATGAGTGACTTGAAAGTTTTCAATAGTTTCTTTTTTATGCTTGTGTGTGTGTGTGTGGTGTTTGTATGTGGTGTGTGCATTTGTGGTATGTGTAGTGTGTGTGCGGTGTGTGTATTTGTGGTATGTGTAGTGTGTGTGTTGTGTGTGTATTTGTGGTATGTGTAGTGTGTGTGGTGTATGTGGTATGTGTATGTATGGTGTGTGTGTTATGTCATGTATGTGTGGTGTGTGTGTGGTATGTGTATGTGGTATGTGTGTTGTGTGTGTGTGGTATATGTATGGTGTGTGTATTTGTGCTATGTATAGTATGTGTGTATGGTATATGTGGTATGTATGTATGGTGTGTATGTGTGTGGTGTGTGTATACATGCATGTGTGTTTGTGTGGTGTGTGCATTGTCTACAGAGGCCAGAAGAAAGCGTCAGATGCCCTGGAGCTGGTGGTTGAGAGCCGCCTGGCATTGCGTTGGAAGCTGAACTGGGGTCCTCCGTGAGAGCAGTACACGCACTTAACAACTAAGCCGTCTCTCTAGACTCTTGATATCTTTAAGTAGTGGGAAGAGTGCTTTCCACGGGGCTTGTCATCTGGTTTTGTTTGTTTCAGCCACTTAGACAGAAGCCTGAACGTTATAGGGAATGTGTCTGGTACTTGATTCCTGCTAACAATATGGACTATTTCAGTAATTTATAGCAATTTAAAAAAGCAACTAATTATTGAAAGTGCCTCCCCTCCACTACACATTCCTAGCTGTTAATTTTTCTAACAGAAACCCACCTAGCCCTACAGCCTAACCGGGGGTGAGTTTGGCTTCATCCTTGGTGATGTCCCTCTTCCTGCTCAAGGCTCCTCCTGTGCTTCCTCCAGCCAGACTCCCATCCTCAACCCCTTCCCCTGGCTACTCACCCCGTGGTGAAGCTCATCCACACACCTCTGCCGAACCCTCTCTGTGTCTTTGCAGCTTGCAGGTCCTGCGCCCATGTGACATGGCTGATCCAGGCCATGCCAGTGTACCTCTTAAACACAAGGAGCCTAGCAGCTTTCATGGTTTGATCTGTGCCCTTCCAGAGCCAGCAGAATGGGGCAGCTGTCCCTTACAGCCATCAAAGGTCTGCTGCTAACTCTGGGGGACCTCTCATTTGAGAGCATGGGGAAGATCCTGAATAAGCAGGTCAGGGAGGAAGAGGTAAGCTTATACACTACCCTGTGGTATCATTGTGCTACCAATACAGCAAGAACAGTATTTGGTGTCTCCTGGGTAACACCCAGCTATCATAGCCCCGCCCCCTCCATCCTGCAGTGTACTGGACCCTGGCATCTACTTCATCTCTCTCTGTCCATCCATTATCTGTCTCTTTATCGACCGTATTTCCCAAGATCTGCTGACTGCCTGTGTGTTACACCTTCCTGCCAACGGCACTCTTGATTTCTGACCCTTAATTCATTTCTAAACACGTCTCCTACCAGCCCTTCTGTGTCCTGTGCATCCTCAGGAGAAGGGAGGTAGCGTGGTACTGACGGCACCTGCACCCTCTGCCGACCATCCTGTGCCCTTCCTGAGGCCCCTACACACCGATAAGAATGGGCAAGGATAAGAGTCTTGGGTGGAGTGACCACTGCAGTGCCTCACGGAAACTATCATCTGTTCGCTCCAAGAAAGGGATCCCAGGGGAGATGTTGGGAAATCAACAGCTGTGTGTAAGTAGGTTGGTGGTAAAGAACCCGGATTAAGTAAAACGCTCTGCAGTCCCCCTCCCCAGGCCCAGCTCCCTTATAGCCACCGAAAGGTAAATCACTAGTCTTCCAGTGAACAAAATCAACATTAATAAGATAAAACCGTCTTTGGAATAGCTGACACTTTGATGAATGTGCCAGGAGGATGGGATGGGATGTTTTTGATGGATAATATTTTGGGTTGCCTCAGGTTCCATTTAATTGTTCCCCCTCCGTTCTCGGCGTTAGTTAAGTGAAATGGAAAACCTCGCTAACGCTGGGATTTATCTTTCGGGAGGCAGATGCACAGCTTAATTGTCAATCGCGCTGACAGCTGCTGAGCAGTGAGCAGGGCAGAACGGGTCTGGGCCCAGTTCCTGGAACCTCATTTTCTCCGAGTCTCTGGACCATGTGCCCGCAAAGGCGGAAGAGTGGCCTCCCAGTTGGCTAGCCTTCCTTTCCTAGCAAAGGTGCTAGGTGCTCAAGATGCCTCCCTGGAAGATGAGGCTCTAGCTTCATACCGCATATGCTCTGCATCAGGACACTTAACTCCATCTCCACTGAGAGTGGGCAGGTAAGAACATACACCTGGAGCTCATCTGTGGGGGCTTCAGGAGCTGTGCTCCTCAGTCTTTCTGAGCAACAAACTGATTCCGAATCCAACCTTCTCCATGCCTGATTTTTCCACTCCTGTATGAACACAGACGCCCTCTCTCCCTAGAGACTTGCTCCAGATCCTCCGGGGCATCTTCTCCCTCCTTGGTGGCTGCCCACAGCTGTTCCTAACTCAAACGGCCAGTGTCTGTTTCCTTGTGCCTGTCTATACCATCTGTGTGTCTTGTGGACTGTGACAACTCACCACGTGACCAGCCCTAGAAATAAGAAGGGTCCAGGAGAACGGACAGCCTGCAGCCCGGAGGAGAATCCTCAAACCTTACTAAGGGAAGAAAGGAAGCCAGAACTGACTGTTTGCCAAGGACCAGATTGCGGCTTCGATGGGGCCGCAGAGGATGGAAACAGGAAACATTCATTCTCTGTAAACTGAGAAACAAATTCACCTCCTCCCAAAATTCCAATGCGTTTGCATTTGTTCAATTTGGCTAAGAGGATCTTAAATTCAAATGACAAAACACATATCTGTGACTATCAAAACAACTCTTGCCCCAAAGCTTTGAGAGCTGTGTTGAGAACAAGGCGGAAGAAGGGAGGAAACTGTCCAGGCAGGGGCCAGAAACGGAGAATGGGGGAAGGCTCAAGGACGCATGGGCAGAGAGAGGTGGTGGGTGCTGTGCCCTGTGAAGAGAGACTTGGAATGGGTGGTGCAGACTCTACAGCTGTGTGCGTGGACACAAGTCAGGCCATGCTTCTAATCAGCCACTCAGGAACCAGTGTGCACGGGAAGCTTCAACTGTGTGATCGTAACAGAATCAAATCTGCAAAGGAAGCTGGGGTTAGGTCTAACTGTGGTTTGGACAAGTGTTGGCAAGCAATGTCGGCAGCTAGGAAATTATCAAAAAATCACAGCAGGAAGCAGTTCCTCCATTTGAACAAACGTCTGGTCCAAAGGCCAGTGCCCCACCCCGCTCCAGGGATGGATGCTTAGGGGCTTGTTTAAAGCTATAGCTGTTGTACTGTACTAGTGATTTTCAACCTGATATTTCAAAAAGGGAAATAATTTAGAACAGTGCTAGTATGGCACATGTATAGAAACCTAGAAAAATCCCTAAATGGCCGAAATGCATATGCAAACTTCCAGTCACAGGTAGCCAGAAAATGCAACTTCTGTTAATAAGAGGAAACCAGTTTCCAAGAGAGACAATAACCAGGGTTTGCTGTGGATGCAGTGTGCCCTCTAAGTAATGCTGGAAGAGCTTTCCACAGTGTTTGCTCATGCTGACAGTAACTAAAACCATGGATCCAGCTTTCCTATCCCCAGCATTCACCACTCTGAAATAAGAGCAAGTGAGGATGAGGACACATGCCCAACAAACACAAAGGGCAGGGCTTGGGGACAACGCCAGTATGCCTTTGGGAACAGGGCTATTTCAGCCCGGAGAAAGGTGGCTGGAGCAGTCTCTGGAGCCCGAGAAGCCACGCAGTTGTGTGAAGTTGAGAGCTGAGAATCATGTGTAAGACTCTGGCTTTGTTCCATGAAGGTGAAGAGAGTCAAAACTAGGTGCATAATAAAAACACAGAGTCGCACACCATGAAATGTAGTTTTACAATATGCTCTCGTTTAGTAAAGCTCCTGTTCAGAGTGTGTGAGTGAATGTATGTGTGTGCGTGTGTGTCTTTGTGTGTGTGTGCACATGTTATGGTTGAGTGCATATTAGATGCTGATGTCTCCACGGCAGGGTAATCCTCAGATCCTTCCATGCCCTTCTGCTCTCCTCCTCCACTTCCTCTGGTCCTCCTGGCTGTATGCTATACCACTTCTCCGAGCATGACCTCCCAGCTCTGTCTTAGCCCCCAGCACCCACCCCATGCTTTATTCTGGAACTTGATCTCTGATGGCTGCATACTGAGTAAGGCTTAGGGAGCTTCAGTGCTTTAGGTGAGTTCAGAAGGGGTCAGGATGGAGTCAGAGTCCAGATCGCTTTTGTGCGACCACTGCCATGCCTTGCTTCTGTGCTCTGGGGGAGAACAAGGTACGTGTGGATGTGGCCATCGGCACCCTGCTCTGGGCTCACCACCCCAGAACCAGCACTTTCTTAGTCTTTAATATGATGGCTTCTGCCATTGGTCCTTCCTCTGTAGACGCTTTGACATGGATAAGCATGCATAGTATTAGACCCCATCTTGTAGGTGAAGGGCCCAGAAATCAGGGCCCACAAATCAGGGCAGTTGGATCCCCAGGATGTCAATCATGCTTAATCCTGCAGCTCACGCTCCAACAACAAGCATATCCTAGGAGTCCTGGCCCAGAGTGTACCTTAAGAATGATGATTAAATAGAACCCAGCCTCACATGGGAGGAGGCAGAAACCAGGCCCCATACCAGTGACCATGATACGTTTCCTCCAATCCACCTGGACTGAGCTTCCTGATTGGTATGAGAAGGTGTTGAGAGTCCACAAGCAGGCTTAATCCCTACTGTGGTGGTTTGAAAGAAAATGGTCCCTAAAGGGAGTGGCACTGTTAGGAGGTGTGGCCTTCTTGGAAGAGGTGTGGCCTTGTTAGGGGAAGTGCGGCTCTTGGAATGGAGGCTCTGGGGTCTCCTGTGCTCAAGCTCCTATGTGGCACACAGTTGCTTCTGCTGCCTGTGGATCAAGGTGTAGCGTTCTCAGCTCCTTCTCTAGCACCACGTTTGCCCACATGCCACCATGCCCTGCCATGATGAGAAGTGACTAAACCTCTAAAACTGTAAGCCACCCCAATTAAATGTTTTCCTTTATAAGAGTTGCTGTGGTCATGGTGTCTCTGCGCAGCAATAGAAACCATCTCTCTCTCACATCTGGAACACGAACCCTAGCAATCAAAGTGTCCGTACTTGGAGCGACAGATGAAAAAGTCAATGTCAGTCCACCCAGACCCAGAGGCCAAGTCCACCAAGTCCACCAAGACTTCAGTAGCCTTATTTAGAGGTACAGGAAGCAGGGGTTTACAGGGATGATGGATAATGCCCAGGAACAGATACTTACCTGTTCAGCAGATGGCTGCCCATTTGGTACTTTATATGAAACATGCTGTCTTCCCCATTGTGTCTGGGGTACTTGGTAATTTTTCATTAAAGAAAATCCCCCTTTCAAAGAATGAAACCAAGGCCTGGTTGGTCAGGCAGAGGATCAGTTATAAGTCCCATATAGGCAGCTCTTTTTTAATCGCCACGTCAGGTTCTGCCCTCCACAGCTGCGCTGCCTGCTTTCCCTGAGGTATCACAGAGCTAAAGCATGGTAACCCTGGCTCTAGCTGTGACAGGCACAGGGCAGACTGGGGGCAGAGAGCACAGCATGTAAGGGCATGAGGCCAGAGTGAGGGCTGGACAGGAAACACAGGATAGCATTGGATGACATGTCCAGGGTGCCTGAGAACAGGATGCTGTGTGGTTTGGAAGGTCCTCCAACCATTTGTCTGTGATTAGCTTCTGGGTTCAAGCCCAGGAACTGCTGCCCCCAACTCCGTCCCTGGCTAGGACCCACAGCATCTGCCTCATCTCTAGGAGGCCAGCATGTCCTGTACAACCAGGCCCCTGTTTCCCCCTGATCAGCTGCTCTTTGGCTACGCTCTGCTTGGCTCTCCACCATAAAGCACACCCCAGGTGCATGGAGTTTGCAGCTATCATTGGGGACAAAGGGACACAGCCACATGACAATAACAGGGAGTGTCCCTGTGCATAGCGTCTTCATTCTGAAAACACAGACCTGCAGAATCCAGCACCAGTAAGGAAATAAATCAGGTCATGGTACCCTGGGGCAGTGTGGAATTGGCTGAGACACGTATTTTGTGTAGACTTGTAATTCTGTGCCATTATAATGGTTAGCTAAACTCATATGCTGGAGGAGGTTGTGTGAGTATTCCCAGAGAATATCTGTTCTCAGCAAGGCACTAATAGTATTGTTCCTTACCATAATCATCACCACGCACCACATACCACCACTACAAAGTAGTACCATCACCGTCACCACGGTCACCAGCATTATCCTCATCATTATCATGATCATCACAACCGGCATCATCATCACCACCATCATTACTGCCATCAGTATTATTGCTATCATTGCCATCATCATCATCATCACAATCACTGCCACACTGTCTCCACCACTATCATCATTACCACCATGACCATCATCACCACGACCACCGTCACTACCATCGTTATCATCATCTCTCTCACCACCACCAACCATCGTCACTGTCACCTTGACAATCCCAGGAAGAAAAGTCAACCATGGATTCTCTAGGTTGGAAGTACTTTCAGATTGTCACCGCATATAACTTGGGTAAAGACCCATCTCTTGAAAGCATAGAAAATCTGCAAACTTGGCGGTACCCTAGTTTCATCTTTCTGCTTGTAGAAATCAGTTGTCCTCCCTGGCTGTTGGGTGTCATAGATCCCAGAAAGTCAATAGCCAAATGGTTCTGAGAAGAGCAGATTGCCCAAAGCACAGAGGACCTGAGGAGGCTTCTTACAGTCCCCCTGGGGGGTCCATAGGAGGTCCCCAGGCTGTGTTCAGACACATAGCAGAGGAAAATGACAGTCATATCCAGGTAGCACCAGGGTATCTGGGTAAAGAGATGTATCACAGCTATAGTCCCCAGTGACTGACACCTGCTTCCACGTCCTCAGTCCACAACCACTATTCAGAACCATATCCTGATCTCCAAGCCTGAACTTCTAAGGACTAGCTCCTATTGTCCCTGAAGAAGCAGCCACGTGTATGGCCTGCATCCCTTTACCAAGTGTTTATGGACGAGCTCCTTCTGGCTTCCCACCTGCCCTAGTATGCTTCTGGTTGCTATGATAAACACCATGGTGAAAAGCAATGTGGGGAGAAAAAGATTTATTTGGGTTTCACATCATAATCACACTTTATCACTAGTGAACATCAGGGCAGGGACTCAAGGCAGGAACTTGGAGGCAATAGTTGAAGCCCAGGCCCCGGAGCAGCGCTGCTTACTGGCTTGTTCATTGTGATATGCTCAGGCTGCTATCTTATATAACCCAAGATCACCAACCCAGGGTGGCATTACTCACAGTGGACTGACTGGGCCCTCTTAAATCATCAGCATCAAGAAAACGCCTCAGGAAAACAGTGGAGCTGGCCCTGGTGGTATAAGTGTGGGCGAACCAGCCCCAAGGGCAAGAGAGAAGGAGAACTGTCCCTGCTCCTTGCTGCCTGCTACATTGAGTGAGCCAGCCAGGGCAATGCTGTAGAGCTCCCCCTGGTGGTGTTGATGAGGAGAGACTGGCAGGCTGACTATAGCAGCTACCACCCAGACCCAGAACCAGGGCTATGAGTTCGGCCACCCCAACATCTACCCCATCTATGAACTGCTGGAGTATGTGAAGGGGCTAGACCTACAGATCTAAAGTTTCAGTATCTCCATGACATAAGACAACAATAGAACATCCAAGAAGAGTCCCAGTGAGGGCCCAGTGCCAAGGGTTTGGCAAAAAACAGAGGCCTCAAACCAGACCAATGACTCATTGCAATGAACACTTACAAGTAAAGATGTATGGATTAGAATGTATACTGTATGACTCACTGTGTCACAGTATGGGGTCCATGCTGAGACTTCTCGTTTGTTTTGTTTTTATTTTATTTTGGAGGGAGGTTGCAAGGGCCGAAGGCAGATATAGAGGGGCAGGGAAATCAATGATCATAATGCATGATGTGAAATAAAAAAATCCTAATAATATTTGTATATGTATGCAAATACATGCATATAAATATACACAAGCATATATGTATATTGTGTATATATAATATTTACAGACATATACACAGACATATATATGAAAGAAAGGAAGGAAGGAAGGAAGAAATAAAGAAAGAGGAAGGAAGAAATAAAGAAAGAGGAAGGAAGGAAGGAAGGAAGGAAGGAAGGAAGAAAATGCCTTAGAAACTTGCCTGCAGGCCAATCTGATGAAGTTACGTTCTTAATTGAGGTTCCTTCTTCCCAGATGACTCTAGGCTCCTGTCAAGTTGAGCAAACCTTAGAAGCAGAGCCCCATGTGGCTGACACAATGTTGATATCCTCCTTCAGCCCTTACTTCTGACTGCACCCACCACTGGGAGCTCCTACTCTCTCTGAGGCCCGAGAAAGAGGAGGACCACAGTGCTGAGCTCCATTGTGGCCTCCACAGGCCCAGTCCACATCCTGCTGTGGTCTGTTTGTGCCTGTTCACACAGAACCCACCTGACTTCCACGTTCTCTGAGCTTAAGGACACTGGGAAAACATCTGCAGGAACAGATGCAGTCCCCAGCATGCGCTCAGCCCAGGGCTGAGAAGCCCAGCTTCCGCAGGGGCTGTGCGCCTGACTCATCAGGAGACCATCATTGTGACGGTGTGTCCTATGATCAGACGACATCTTCGGACCATCCATTGTACACAGTTATTAGGGAATTCAGGAGAGCACAGTCCCATTGACATCATGGCATGAAGGGTCAAGGGTCTCTGCCATCCAGAGGCCTGGGTGGAAAGAAATCGGATGAGCATTGGTAGGATGGCAAGACACATTGAATCCACAGAGAGATCTTAGCAAAGATCCCTGCAGAGAGAAGCCTGGAAGGAGCAGTGGCCTGAGGGGACCGGGCACAGGGCACTGGGATATCCTGGGAGGAAGACCATGGCTTCTGGGCATTTTCCCATCCTTCCACAGGGAATGTCCAAGGATAGATTACACTGCTTCCAGGTCTCTGGGATGTGGCAATAGGGGAGTTCTCTGGTCCCACGGGGCAGGTCTGTCCCAGCCTGCTGTATGGCAGCTGTACATCTAGGAGCCTCCAGCTCTAACTGAAGTCTGTCTTCAGTCTCTTGACCCGTGGAGATCCTGCAGGACACCACAGCATGAGGCCGCTAAGTGGCTTCTAGTTGTTGAGCCTCTCCCTGGAAGATGGCGTCTCAGGACCTCACCCTGGCCCGCACTTCCAGGCAAGGCCCGCCTAGGTTAATGGACTCCGACAGTCATTGTCTGAAGCCTTCCTTTGCGTTGACCCTTTACATCATGTGGATGTCAAAGAAAGCCTTTAATAACTCTCTCTGAGCCTCGGGAGTGTCTGCGACCCCACCACTAATCCCGGGTCTCCACAATTGGCTGAAGGCTCTAAGAGCTTTTAATGCCTTCTGAATCTGACAGTTTTAATTATTTCCCCTGCGCCATTATTGATCGGCAAGTCAAGCTGACTTTGAAGGCCTTTGTCAATACTCACTGCCAATGCCAGCACCCGTCACTTCTTGGTGGTGATGGGGGGTCAGCCTGTGGCCTCTGGTCCGGGAAGCTGAGAGATCTAGGTGGGCACATGGCATCCGCATGTGCCTCTTGGAAGCCCCACCCTGGCAGGAACACTGTCTTTTCTGAGTAGCTTTGACCATCCCTCCTTGGTATTACGGGACCTGTGAAGTCACCGTCTGAGCAATGGGTTCCTCACAGGAGGACACAGCAGGAGGTGGTGGCTCTTCTGAGCACTGCTCAGGGACAGTCATCTAGTCACAACTAGCTTAGGGAAGTCAGCAAGAGTTCTTTCTCACCATCAAGGGTCCCTGCAGAAACTCACGGCCACATTAGGGGCAACCATGATGGGTGACCTCAAAGGCAAGCAGAGGGGAAAATGCAGGTGCCACTGGCAATTGCCACACCTCTCTAATACTTGTGCCTCAGGTTTCTTCTCTCTTCCGTTTTCTCCATCCCTCCTTCTCTCTCATCCATCCATTCACTATCCCTCCCAAGTACTTCACCCCTCCTTTCTCTGTCTCCATAGCGCACAGCACAGATGCACCCTGGGCCACTAGCCATGGCTTTCTCATGGATACTGAGGTCCATTAGCTGGGGTGCAGGTGGCTGTCAGGGTCATTTCTTATATCTCAGAACACAAATACAGGTCCATACTGCTTTTCCAAAGTCGTGATTGGAGCAAAACAAAGGGAATTTCTGAGATGGTCAGATGTCCTTCCAAAACGCCCAGAGCCCAGATGGCATCCTCCCTCAAGGACAGGACCCTGACTCACACCCTGCAGAGAGACCCCCCTTTCCTTGCTCTGGTTCCCTCCCTGGCACGCCTAGTCTGTGTCTTTTTTCCCATTAGCCGGTCCCCAGTGGCGTTCATGGCTTGTTTGCGGCTGTATTACACACCCCGGGCTTCCTGCTCATGGCTTTGTCCCACTGTTTCTCCCTCATCTTTATTGCCACACACCAGCTTTTTCTCTCCCATATATCGCTGTTACTTTCTCTGTTACATCTGTTTGCATGACTTACGATGACATGTTTTATCAAATGTGTCAATTTCCTCCCCAATACCTGGACTGTAGCTGTTGCCTAGAGCACGAATTCTTGTTTTCAACTTTCGACTTTCAGTGCTTTTCTGCCTTCAGACTGCAGTGACCTCAGAGTGGTTTATTAAATCTGTCAAATCCAGGGTGTTTGGGAGGCCAACCTTTACCATATGTCAAATACCACATGCTCGTCAGGCCCTGTCTGTATTTTATTCTTTTGCTCTGGCAGCTTCTCAGCGAGAACCTATCGAGGTATTGGTTGAAATTGCATGGCGCCTACAGAGTCAGCTGGGAAGGATATGCAAGCTCACGGTATGCTGTTTAATTCCGGTCCCCTTGACTGTAGCAGGGACCTCGTGGAAAGCTGTTCATGCAGGTAAGTGTGTTCAGTACCTGTGCTGGCCACAAGAGGGCACCAGATTCCTGGGAGCTGGAGATGTAGGTGGTTGTGAAGCACCGGATGTGGGTATTAGGAACACTGCTCAGGTCCTCTCTGCAAGGAAGTATTCCTCCCCAAAGATGTCATCGTTGGCTATGGCCACATGTAGGGCAGTGGACCACTAATATATTTTCAGAGTCTTGTGGTCAGCACCATGCTCCCTCTGGTTACACTTTCCCTCCGCTGGAACCTCCTTCGCGTCGGTGGGTGGTGCGCTCATCTCTGTCCCACAGAGGGCAGCAGAGACGACAGGGCCATCTCTCATTCATTCACATTCGCCTGCCCGGAACTCTTAAGGGGTTCCATGTTCTGTGGCTCTCTTCTCTAGGACTCCAGATGCAATGTGGACCACTGTCCTGGAGGTCTGACATTGTACCAGACAGTAGAGGAGTGTGTGGGTTGTGCAACAACAACCGAAGACAGAGGCACAGTCGACGGTGGGAGCTTTCTGTGTCAGGCGGTAAAATACAGCTCATACTGAATATTAAACAGGAAGTTTAGGCCCATCAGTAGCAGGGTCGCGGAACCATATAAAAAGGACTCTTGATGTTATTAACTCGTTAAAACTTTAGCGCTGAAGTGCATTTAGCCCAAGGAGTGTCTTTTGTCTTGCGGCATGCTAACAGGCTTATTTTCTCCGTGATCAGTTAAGGCGGGTGAATAGATTTCCCAACACCGAGACACCGTTGTGTTGCTGAGATAAAACCTTTGGCTGGTGATGTATTGGTTTTTTAAGTACCTTGTCGAAATAGTTTCCATCTTTTGTGGAGGGTCTAAAAGCTTTAGACTTGGAGGTAAGAGGTTGGCAAGAACACCCTCCCCACCTGCCACCTGCTGTCACAGAGCACTCAGGCTGCCTTCTTTTGTCTTATTTTGTTTCCTTCAGGCAATTCCTGGTTGTGTTTCCTAAAACATGCCTTTAAGCGTCATGATTGGGTATTCCGCATTGCTTTCTTATGATTATTATTGCTTTTTTTATTTTTAGTGGGTTTGTTGTTTGTGTTTTTTAAAGGAGCATTTGTCGATTTTATCTTCTACTTATTTTTGTCTTTGTTGTTCAGCTTTTTGGAGATAAGATTGATGTGTTAGGAAAAAAACCACATTCAGCTTGTCACAGTTTGAGGCACTTTTAACACATGCAATAAGGCCATCATCACACAGAAAGAAGCCCATCATCTTCTGCCACCTTTGTCTTCAGAGATGCCTGCATCTCAGACACCCCGGCCAGTCACCCCATAGCAGGCCATCAGCGCCTAGATCTCTGTGACTCTGCCTGTGTCTACAGCTTTACGTGAGTGGTGTCAGACTGTCTTCTTATGCCCTCTGTTAGTATGGCGGCTTCCACACACCTGCACTGCAGGCCGCACAGTTGAGTCTTTTCTTTGTCGGGTAATATTCCATTGAGTGGTCAGTTGAGTCCTTTCTTTGTTGAGTAATATTCCATTGAGTGGTCAGTTAGCTTTTTAAGGACAGATGTGTTGGTTTTATCTTGAAGTCTTTGATCCATCTGGACTTGAGTTTTGTGCATGGTGAAAGATATGGATCTATTTGCATTCTCCTACATGTTGATATCCAGTTATGTCAGCACCATTTGTTGAATATGCTTTATTTTTCCATTTTTATATTTTTAGCTTCTTTGTCAATAATCAGGTGTTTGTAGGTGTGCGGATTGACATCTGGGTCTTCAACTCAATTTCATTGGTCTTCCTGTCTGTTTTTATGTCAATACCAGGCTGTTTTTATTATTGTAGCCTTATAGTAGAGTTTGAAGTCAGGGATTGTGATGCCTCCAGAAGATCCTTTGTTGTACAGGATTGTTTTTGTTATCCTTGATTTTTTATTTTTCCATGTGAAGTTGTGTATTATTCTTTTGAGGTCTATGAAGAATTTTGCTGGGCATTGCATTGAATTTGTAGATTGCTTTTGGCAAAACTACCATTTTTACTCTGTTAATTCTACCTACCCAATAGCATGGGAAATCTTTCCATTTTCTGGTGTCTTCTTCAATTTCCTTCTTAGAAATTTTAAAGTTCTTGTCATATAGGTCCTTCACTTGTTAGTTTAGGGTTACACCAAGATGCTCAATCATACTACAATAACATGTGCTCAACTATGTTCATAGTAGCATTATTTGTAATAGCCAGGACCTGGAAACAATCTAGATGCCCCTTAACCTAAGAATGGATAAAGAAAATGTGGTACATTTACACAGAGTACTACACACAGTAAAAAATAACGACATCTTGAAATTTGCAGGTAAATGAATGGATCTAGAAAAAAATCATATTGAGTGAGGGAACCCAGACCCAGAAAGACAATGTGCTCACTCATAAGTGGCTTCTAGACATAAAGCAAAGAAAAACCAACCTACATTCACAACCCCAGACAGCCTAGACAACAAAGAGGACCCTAAGAGAGACATACATGGATCTAAATAGGAAGGAGAAAAAGACAAGATCTCCAGAGTAAACTGGGAGCATGGGGGTTATAGAAGAGGGTAGAAGGGAAGAGGGAGGAAGGGAGGAGAGCAGAGAAAAATGTTCAGCTCAATAAAAATATTATAAAGAAGTGTTCACTCCAAATAATAAAATAATTTTTTTTATGTTTCTCAATTGTCAAAAAAGGGACATATGTGTTGTCCAGTGTTGTCTTCTGTGAAGTTGCTGTGAGCTTCCCACGCACAAGTCTTTGTGGGAGTTGATTGTTCTGCCGTGAGTATCAGAGAGTCAACAGGCTGGCTGTATTAACAGTAGGCTCCAGGGTCAGCCACCCAAGACCTAGAGCGTCTGCCCCATTTCAAGGCCCTGTCAGCGCTGCTCAGCAGTGCGACTGTTCTGTCTTTGCCAGCACCTGAGAGATCAGACTCTAAACGCAGGCTTTTCTGGAAGGTGAGCGGGAATGTGTCCACGTGGCTTGTGTTTGTGTTCTTTTAACACCTGAAGAAGCAGGGTGAATTCTCAAGGGCTCCCCATCCTCCTGATTTTGATTTCTTTAATTCTTTTTCTTGCTTATTTGTTTGTTTGTTTATCTTTGGTTGAGACGTGATTTCTCTGTGTAACTGAGAAACTGAGAACTGACAGTCCTGCCTGTTCTGGAACTCACTCTGTAGACCAGGTTGGCCTCGAACTCACAAATATCTGCCCGTCTCTACCTCCCAAGTACTGGGATTAAAGTTGTGTGCCATCACCACTGCCTAGCTCCCTTGTTTATCTTAACCATCACTTGCCTTACCAAGTTGTGAGAATCCCTGTGTTTTCTGGCGCACAATCTCAGTTACGTCCACGTTTGTCCTTTCTTCTTGTTTCCATTGCTCTGTGAAAAGCAAACAAAGCCTCCAATGAGCCCTGTTTACTCCTCATTTTATTTTGTAGTGTGCCCTATCTGTATCAAGTTTCGGGAAACACTCAGCTAATACAAGGTGGTTACAATGTTCTGTATGTGTTCCTCAGAAAGCAGCATTGTTTATATACCTGTACATGAGTGGGTATGCAGATGGATGCACACGTGTGTGTAAACCAAGGATCAGCCTTGGTGTTGTTTTCCACACCGTCCTTCTTGGCTTTCTGTGTGCGTGCACGTGAGCATACATAGACGCACTCATCTATGTGGGTCCATGTGGAGGCCAGAAGGCAATGTTGAGTGGCTTCAATCTGCTTGCCAATTTGCCTTTTGAGACAAGGGTTTCTCACTGAACATAGTTCTTGGAGGTTCATCTCTTCACAGCTGCACATGGCTATGCCAAGCTTGCACATGGGAGCTAGGGACCCAAGATCAGGTTCTCATGCTTGTGTAGAAAGCACTTTGCTGACTTAGCCATCTCCCTGGACCCCAGAGTTTATACGCCTGTAAGCTGTCTTCAGTTTTGAGGACATGAATGACATTGATTGTATGGTATTGGGAATTCTAGTATCAATCATTAACAACATTAACAACATTTAAAAAGATGTATCTATTTCTAACTTTTATACATCAGTGTTTTGCCTGCATGTGTGGCTGTGTATCTTGCGCATGCCTGTTACCTGTGGAGTCCAGAAATAGGCTGCCAGAAAAGGAAACCAGAAGCCCTGGAACTGGTTGTGAGTTGCCATGTGGGGGCTGGGAATCAAACCCAGCAAAAGTGTTCTTAACTGCTGAGCCATCTTTCTAGCCTCCCCAAACACCATTCTTCCCAACAAGCTGTTGGACACCTATTCACGTCTGAATGCAGCAGACAAAATGCGTCTGTCCCTGAACCTTCTGTCACAGACCCTGACTTTCCACAGCTAGTTTCACTTCAGGGCAAAAGCGCCACAGCCCTGAAGCTAGGTAGTGGGCACCTCCAACTTCATTCTCTTCCCAATCGCTCTGACTATTTCCTTTCATTTTCACATGTACTTAAGAATCAGGTGAACAATCTCTTTAAATAAATGGGGGGAAACAAATATATTATTATGTGCAGCATCATTTCCCAAGATTGCAGGGGCTTAGGAGATGAGTTGAGCGGATTTTTATCTCAGCGGTATGTGCTCTCCAAGCCATGAACAAGTACATCTCCGATCTATTTGTAACTTAAGGCAATCTAGCAGGTTCCTTAGCTTGCAGGGTAGCATCTTGTCCATCTTTTATCAAAATTATCTTTAGCTTCATGCTATTTAAGTATTTCTGCTTTTTCAAGGCAAGCTCCGAGGACACATCACTACTTGGTAGGGATGAAGCTGCTTCTCATGTATTGGCATGTGACTGGCTGGGAGTCACATATCACCTCCAATGATGGCTTCACGGGCTACCGGGGATTTGCTACACAGAATATCATGCAGTCTGCTGACAACTTCACTTATTCTTTTCCAACCCATATGCCTCTATTTTCTGTGCCAAGTTGAACTGGCTCAGAATTCAAGTTCAACGCTGAGGCTGAGCGGTGAGACAGATGTCTTTGCTTGCTCTCAGTCTCGGGGAACACGCCGTGCACTTCTCTCCCCCAGTGATGTCAGTGGGCTGGCTTCCCTTATGCCTTTACAAATCTGAGGGAGCACCGTTCTATTTCCAGTGTTGTTTAGTCTTTTGGTGAATGGGTGCTGGATTGTGTCAAGGACATTTGCTACATTTTCTTAAACTGATATTTTCTTGTGTTTCTCAGCCAGCAAACATGATGAATTGTGGAGATTGCTCTTCACAAAGGTTATCCAAGTCTAGAAGCTGGGATAGACTGACAGGAGTCTTCTCAACTGGTGTGTGTGATGTGTGTGTGGGGGGGGGGATTGTGTGTGGGATTGTGTATATGTGTGAGCTAGTGATTGTGTGTGTATGTATGTGTGTTTATGTGTGTGAGTGATTTTGCTTGTGTGTATGTGAGTGTGTATATGTGTGTACATGTATGTTTGTGAGTGATTGTGTGTGTGTTTGTGTGTCTTTTCTTTCCACTTCTAAAATATAGCAAGTAGAGACGTTTTCCCTGATGTTGGTGATGAATGCCATGTCTGTTGAATCAGTCTGGCTCATGGCTCACAAATTTTACTGCTATCTCCTCAGAGCTAGCGTACTCTATGATTCAGAGACTCCACTCCTAGGTACTTACCAAAAGCAAATCATATTTCACCGGAAACCGTAGCCGGTGTGCCAAAGACACAGCTCAAAACACCTCTGCTCCTCAGGACGTGGGCAACTGAGTACCCCAATCCCACCCCCATGAACTCAGCATTTAAAAATAGGAGACACAAAACCATAAAGACCCTCTGGAGAATTACCAGGGACAAATTCCAATCACAAGAAGTTACAGGTGGCATGGCTCCATTCTAGATCATTCCTAACAGGACAGCACAGCAGAACTGGAGACTCCTCAGGGAGGGGGAATGGGGGTAAGGAGAGAACTCAGTGGGCCTGCTGTAGGCAACACCTGAACTAAATCCACATCAGTACTCTGTGGCCAGGTTCTTTCAGTTTTGAAGATGTTACTGTGGACCAACTTCATGGTGCATGACCAAGGCCGCTCTCATTTTATGCAGATGCCTCCCAATCTATACACCAAATAAAATATCACCACCCCCTTTCCTGCTCCCAAGGAGTGCTTCTGTTTCTTGGGGGACTTTTAATTATTTTTATTTTTCAAAACAGGATTTCTTTGTGTATTCCTGACTGCCCTAGAATTTGCTCTGTAGACCAGGCTGTTTTCAAACTCATAGAGATCCACCTGCCTCTGCATCTTGAGTGCTGAGATGAAAGGTGTGCATCGCTACTACCTGGCCAGTTTTGGAGGACTTTCATACCTAGCTGCAGTATGAAGGACAAAAAAGAAAGGAATGAAAGAAGAAAGGAAGGAAGGAAGGAAGGAAGGAAGGAAGGAAGGAAGGAAGGAAGGAAAGAAGGAAGGAAGGAAAAAAGATTTGAAAATTACAGCCAATGGTGAGTGGCCAGCCCCAAATGGTGCTTAGGGACCATCATAGAAGGGAGACAGAATGTAAGAGATGGAAGATGGAAGAGTGCTGTGAATGTTGTCACATCAGCTACGGCGACCCACAGAGCATTTGCACATGATCCAGCCAGTCGCCATTCCATCTTGGACTTGGGAGTGGCTCATAAAGCCTCACCCCTCCTCAGGCAGCTATGGGTAGTTATTAGTTTCTGGGATAAGGAGAACCATATTCCTCGGTAGTGTAGTCAATGGTCAGCTGCTCTGACTCAGGTAGGAGCTGCCACCCCCACCATGCTCGGCCCAGCAGTCACAATTAAAGGAAGTAGGTCAGAAAGAAAAAGACATGCACATAGAGGGCTTGGAGATCAGGGGGGAAGAGAAAGCGATGGAGAAGAATGTGATTAAAATATGTTATATATATGATTGTGTGTATGGAATTGTAGAAGATAAAAGAAGAGAAGGAGAGAGCCAGAGAGAGAGCCATCTGTAGTGAGGCAGCTCTCTCCCCTTGTTTCCCTAACTGCATCTGGCCTCCTGTGCAGCTTTTGGCATTTTTCCTGTTAAATCTGGGTGTGGATGTCCAGGAATCGCTGTTGGCCAAGCGTCACTGAACTTTCTCATTGGTCCGTGCTGACATCTTCCACGGGGATCAGAGGCTGCTGATTTACTTTAAGAACCCTGACTCGATTTCTTTCCCATGTTCTCTGCTGCACATTTTTTTTTTGTCTTTTCATATCACTCCACAAGTCTCTGTAGCCCATGTATATTTTTCAGTTTTCCTCTTTCCTGCTGTTCCACTGACGCATATTCAAGTTCATTTGGTATGAGGGCACATGCAGGCACTGATTAATTTTTAGCATGGGTTATTGGAAATAGCCTGTGGTTTGGGGGAGGTGTTTATGTGAGCATTTTGATCAACAACTCAAAAATATGTAACCTATTCCTGGAACTGGGGGTTTTACTTGGTGGCATATGGTGTCAAGTTGGGGCATTCTTCCCCCCTTTATGTGGTAAGTCTATTTAAATTTCTTCCATATATGTATATATACTAGCAAGTGTCAACAGAAAAGGTTCCCATATGGCTTTTCAAAAGGCTTTATATGTGGTGGCGCACGCCTTTAATCCCAGCACTCGGGAGGCAGAGGCAGGCGGATCTCTGTGAGTTCGAGACCAGCCTGGTCTACAGAGCTAGTTCCAGGACAGGCTCCAAAGCCACAGAGAAACCCTGTCTCGAAAAACCAAAAAAAAAAAAAAAGGCTTTATATGTTAATTGTCCCTCCAGATTCCCCCCTTTAACCTGCCCATCTACATCCCTCCACACATCATCCTCCTGTTCTAACTTCCCCCTTTGTAACACCACATACTATTTCCTCTTCCTTAGAAGACCCCCTCCTCCTCCCTAGTTCTTTACTAGGTACCTAACCTCCGTGGATATTCTGAAAGCAAAACACAGATCTAAAGCATACAAGCTAGCATCTACAAAGAAGAAGCTCACTGTTTGTCTTTCCGTGTCTGGGTTGCCACACTCAAGCCTATTGTTTCTAGCATTATCCATTTACCCCCAAAGTTCATAATTGCATTTTTCTCAACAGCTGAATAACATTATATTGTGGAAATGTATTACATTCTCATTATCTATTCATCAGTTGATAAACATTTAGGCTGTTTCCAGTTTCTGGCTATTCTGAGTAAAGCCGCAATGAACATGGATGATCAGGAATTTCGGTGGTAGGATGTAGAGTCTTTTGGGTACTGTTGCTAAAGACACCACCTTTTTATGTCATTGTTTAATTGTAGGCTCCACTCACCCCTACTGACTAGCCGCCATGGTGCTGAAAGGTACCACATACGCAACCAGAGGGGAAAGGTCGTCATCAATGTCAGTGAGCCACGACAGAGACATGCTTGAAAGAAATACCCACTGGTACAATGGCAGCATAAATAGAGTTATGAGACTAACCAACCACTTTTTGTTTGGCATTAAGGCTAGCTCCTTGAGATGGAGCCCATGCCTGATACTATTAGTAAAGCGAAGAGCATGAGACTAGATAGGTCATGGGCCTAGGGAAAAAAATCTAATGATATTATTCTGCTAAAGCAACGTAGCAATAAAATGACTTCTGATGGTATACTGCTATACCCATAGGTCAGTATCTCATTCAGCCCACATCAGAGAGATATCTTCTTGTGGTGGACGGGAGTTAGCCCACAAATGGACAATGTGCATAGAGTAAAAAACTTTAAGGTGTTTTTATCATATACCTTCCCTCACAGCTCAGGGATCTATGTGGATGGAGAGATTAGAAGATGGTGGATGTCACCAGGGAAACAGGACTTTCCAGACATAACAGTGCGGATGCACATGCAGACTCACAGAGGCTGTGAAGGCGTGCATTAGACCAGCACAGGATCTCAAATGGAGAAGGGAATGTGCACAAAGTCCCACCTCTAGTCAAGATGATAGCTGCTGGGAGAGAGAACAATGACCTGGACCAATGAGGCTGTTCTTAACTGGCAGGTCCCTGACCGGGAGGACCAGGGATGAGAGAATAGAGAAGGCAGAAAAGTTGTGGACAGGAGCTCTTGCATGAGCTGATAGCTTATGCCAAGTGCGTTTCTGATTTCAACAAGAAATTCCATTTCTTCTCCATACTTCAAGACCTCAAGGAAAGTCTTGCATTGTCTTGGATCCCACTAGAAAATTCACTTTTCTCCAACCTGGGGTATATTAACCACATTCCCGGGCACACCCCATGCTCAGGAGCAGTTGGTCAGCACAAAACAAACTCCATATTTTCTTGTGCACTTTTTTGTTTGTTTTGGTTTTGGTGTTTTTTTTTTAAGAAGAAGAAGAAATTTGAAGTTGTTTGGACGGGGGGAGGATATAGGAGCTATGAGAAGTTGGGGAAGGGGAAAAGACAATGCTCAAAATATACTGCATAATCTTATTATATTATTTATTTTATTTTTTATTGAAAATAGATTCTTTTCTTAGACAATATGCCCTGTTTACAATTTCCTCCCAGTTCTTCCCCAATCAGTCTCCCCTCTGGATTCATTCCCTTTCTCTCTCATTAGAAAAGAAAAGGCTTCTGAGAATTAATAACCATATGTGACAAAATAAAATATAACAAGATAAAACAAAGGCCATCACATTGAAGGTGGACCAGGCAACTCAACAGAAGGCAAGATCCTGAAGAGCAGGCACGAGAATCACAGAGCCACTTGTTCACACACTCAGGAGTAGTAATGTGGAGTGTCCTTCTGTATATGTGCTGCTTTTATTGGTTAATGAATAAAGCTGCTTTGGCCTATGGCAGGGCAGAATACAGCCAGGTTGAAAGGGATAAGGAGAGGGAGAGTAGGTGGAGTCAAGGAGATGCCATTTAGCTGCCAAAGGAGAAAGACACGCAGGGCCCTTACCAGTAGACCAGAGCCTCATGCCAATACACGGATTAATAGAAATGGGCTAATTTAAGGTATAAGAGTTAGCTAATAAGAAGCCTGAGCTTATAGGCCAAATATTGTTGTAATTAATATAGTTTCTGTGTGATTATTTGACTCTGGGTGGCCGGGAACAAACAAGCAGTCTCTAGTTACACAGTGCCATAAAAATACTTAGCTGAAAGCTCTAAAATACATGCAGAGAACCTGGTGCAGACCTCTGCCAGCCCTGTACATTCTGTTTCCATCCCTGTGAGGTCCTGGTTTTCCTGATGTCTTCCATCCCCTCTGGTTCTTTTATTATTTCTGCTTCTTCTTCTGTGGGGTTTCTTGAGCTCTGAGGGGAGGGATTTGATTTGGACATCCCAGTCAGAGCTGTATATTCCATGGCCTGCATATCTCTCTCTCTCTCTCTCTCTCTCTCTCTCTCTCTGTCTCTGTGTGTGTGTGTGTGTGTGTGTGTGTGTGTGTGTGTGTGTGTGTGCCCCATGGCGAGCCATGGGTCTCTGCATCTGTTCCTGTCTGCTGCAGAAGGAAGCTTCTCTGATGATGACTGCTAACACCCTGATCTTTGAGTAAAGCAGAACATAATCAGTATATATATATATATATATATATATATATATATATATATATATATATATAGAGAGAGAGAGAGAGAGAGAGAGAGAGAGAGAGAGCAGTGGTGTTTGGATTTACCCTAGGTCACTGGGATCTCTAGTCTCTGATTCTTGGTCATCCACACAGTGCCAGGTATGGGTTCTACCTCATGGAGTGTCTTTAAGTCAAATCAGACATTGCTCAGCTACTTTCACAAGGTCTGTGGCCCTCTTACTTTAGTATATACCTCAGGCAGGACAGATGGTAGACAAAGGCTTTGTGACTGAGTTGGTGTTTACATATCTCCTTTGGTATCCTGAAGAGTACCTTCTTACACCAGAGACACTAATACATAGGGGTGAAGGCTTCATGTAGGCACCAGCTCGTCTTCTCCATATTCAGTGAGTTGTGTGGGTGTTGACCTCAGCAATGGGGTCTGGCTGTCAATTTTCAAACAGCAATCCATTGTCTTCATAACAGTCTGGGCTGTTGAGGGATTTCTATATGACTTCCCTTGGTCATCATCCAATTGAATGCTACCTAGTTCTGGTACTGGAAGCCCCAATTGATGACAAGAGATAGCCAGCTGGACTCAGTCTCCTTCATTATTAGGAGACCTCACTAGGCTCACCTTCGTATATTCTAGGAAGTTTCCACTGCACTAGATCTTTATACCATTCCTCAAATGCCCCTCACTTCTAGCTGTCTCTCCCCACATTCCCTCCCTCAACCCCATCTCCCCTCCCCTTCCCCAGCTGACCCTCCCATTCCTGTCCTCCACCCTGCCCCCAGTAAAATCTATTCTATTCCCTCTTCCAGGAAGATCCCTGTGTCTCTCCCCACCACAGTCTCTTCCTCTATATATAACCTCTATGGGTCTACAGATTGTAGACTGATTATCTCTTTAATGGCTAATATCCATGTATAAGTGAATCCATATAATATCAATCTTTTCTGGACTGGACTACCTCACTCAGAATGACTCTTCTAGTTCCAGCCATTTAAAAAAATAGGGGAAAAGGAGAAACAAAAGATACAAACACATAAAAGAATAAAACATTGGCGATCTACCAGGCTGGTGAGCAGACTAGAATGTCATTGATTCTGGAGCGGTTGGGATGGTGCAGGTCCAGCCCCAAATTACAATTTCTCCTGGGCTCCCATTAGCCCCCTAAATACCCATCCCTTGCCACATCTGTGTCAGACTTCACATCATTGTGGCTGACACACAGACTCTTTCGGGATACACTGAGCTGGCAGAGCTCTGCTTCCTCCATCCCAAAAGCGAAGACACCATCAGGCAGCATCTGAGCCCATAGCTGAGATTCCTCTGCTCTGCTGAGACCATCTCTCTGATGTCTCCTCCAGCATATTTGAAAAGCACCTTGATATATGACTTTCTTCATTCTGTAGCTGTAAAAACTTTCACGGGCTGTTTCATGTTGCAACAGAATTGGGGTAGTTTAAACCTGTGCTCCTGGGCCATGGTCACTCCTATTTGTCTTCATTTTAATCAGTCTCTTGGATCTCTTTGCACTAAGGGTTGTGATGCTGCACTGTCAGATAGGAGTCTGGAAAACCCTCTGCTCTGTGCACAGTCTTTCTTCTCTGTGCTGATAGACTGTTGCTCAGGTAAGGAAGGCAGGTTCTTACACTTCTAGGGTGTCGTTGGAATAACTCCAAGTCTTTCTGATGAGACCAACTGCTGAGTCCTGGATCCTTCTCACTTTCCTTTTTTGGGCTGAGATTTTTCTTCTCTGTTGAGACTTAGGTTGTTTTTCTGGATGTCTCCATATTTCTCTAAAACCTGGGACCTTTGATGGCTGAGAGAGAGGTCAATTTCTTTTGGCTTTGGTTTTTAAGTGTTACAATTCTTGACCCATATCGTTTGCCCATGGCCCTGGGACTCACGGCAACATCTTCAGGTCTTCCCCTCCCCATCCCTTATCAGAACCTGGAGTCACTTTTGCTTCCTTCACTTTCATTTTGCTCTGTTTTAGCACAGTTCACAGACTGTGGTCTCACCTCCTAGTTCCAGTGTTAGACTCCACACTGACAAAGACTGCTCAAGTAAAGCCTGTGTTCAATGTCCAGGCACTGTTTGAGCATCACCTCCTAGGCTGCATCACCATCTCTGATACGTTTAAGAATGTGTACACACACGAGAGAGAGAGAGAGAGAGAGAGAGAGAGAGAGAGAGAGAGGAGAGAGAGAGAGAGAGAGAGAGGGAGAGAGAGAGAGAGAGAGAGAGAGAGAGAGGGAGGGAGGGAGGGAGGAGAGAGAGAGAGAGAGAGAGAGAGAGAGAGATGAGAGAGAGAGAGAGAGAGAACCCAGTGTGTTGAGGTTTGGGTTGCACATGGTGCCCTAGCCCTGACTTCTCTTTCTCCCTCCTTTGTACCTCATCCCTAACACCCACCCCACCTCAGCATCTCCAACTCAGTCTTTGGAACCTGGCCCTGAAACAAACTTCAGTGGCTATACCTCCATCTTGTCTGAAAGCTTGGAAAGAAGGGGGCTGTTCTTATTCCTGGGTTTCAGACCTGATGGCAGGAGAGGAAATATGTGTGTCTATTGAGTCCCAGGTGACCAGCAGAGAGCTTTGCTGTCTCCTTTTGTGCCCATCATCAGCTCTGCAGCACTGCTGGCAGAGAAGCAAGGAAGAGCGAAGGGAAAGGATGCACGATCTCTCTTCCATGCATATTGTCTGCTGTCTCTTCCCATTCCTTAGATGCTACCTGATTGTTCCTATGGGGACTCTGTCCTTTGAGAACCATTTGCCCTGGCACCCAGCCATATGGCACCGAAGGAGAAGATGGTAGTGTCACCAGAGGCTGGGTAGAGGGCTGGGCTCTGGCATGCTTCATCATTTCCATTTAGATTTACCATGCAACCTGAGCAGGACCCACACAGCCATTTTCTACAGAATGCACAAGAACACGTATGTGCTATGTGCACTGACTCCTTCTTGTCCAGCATGGGGTCCCATCAGTACCATTTTATTCTTTACTTCTGTTCTTACAGAAACGCTCAAGCATCTCTCCGGTGACTTCTAGAGATTTCTATTTGCTTTGAGTCCACCATCCCAGCTCATTTCTCTTGGGTGGATTTGGTCTTTTTATATTCACTATTTTAAGATCTTCTGTCTCGGAATGGATCCACCACAGGCGTTTCTGCCATCGTCTCTGTACCAGTTGGCGTACGTGTGCTGCTCTGCAGGGCAGCTTACCTTCCTCACATACTCGATTCTCTGCGCTGCAGTATGTGTTTCCAGGACTTGGTTGCTGTGCCTTTTTGCATTTCTCAGCACTTTGGAACTTGTCCCCTATGTACAGTATAAGAAACGGACACAACTTACCTGGATCTACTCATAAAATGAAGTCAAGTGACTTCCGTGGAATCTTCATTGTGGCCTAAATCTCCACTTTTTCCTGGATTGTCCTTCTGTCAGTTTGTGCATTCACACACAGACACCATAACAACCCCTGTGGAGGATGCCATGTGTGCTGGTTGTGATGGCTGCCTCCTGTTTCTTGTGCACTTGTATCAACATTGCTCTTAATTTTTTTGCCCTAGAAGGAAAGTGTGGTCAGCCTGCTTCTGCAAGCACAGCAAAAACTGGTGGGATTTCATGAGACCCTTCTAGGCTGATTTCCTCCCCTGTTGCTATGGTAAAATACCCTGGCAACAGCAACTTAAGAGAAAGAAGATTGAGTCTATCTTACAGTTCAAGGTGCAGTAGTCCGTTGTGGCAGGGATGTCAAGGCAGCAGGAACTTGAAGCAGTATTAGTCCATCCACACCCAGAAAGCAATAAAGAATGAAATTGTTAGTTCTTAGCTCCCCATCTCCATCTTACACAGTGCAGGATACCCAGCCCAGGGCCGTCCAGTTCATAGTCAGAATATGTCTTCCAACATCAAGGAACATAACCAAGACAATTCCCTACAGGCACGCCCAAGATGTTTTTCCCAGGTGACGCTAGAATTTGTCAACTTGACAATCAACATGGATCATCACGGGAAGTAAAGGGTTACTACATACACCAGCCATTGTAGTTTTCCGCCCTCAAATACTAGGCCTTCCCTCCAAGATTGCTTTTGAGGCATGGTTTAACCATCTGTGTCATAAAAAGCCACCGTACATTAGTTGCCAACAGACAGCAAGAAAGCCCAGCAATGGGGAGACTTTGAGGAGGAAGTCAAACATGGGCACAGGTGTCCTGCAGACCTTGGAACTTGAGCTTGCCACCCACCTGCTGGGCTGCTTCAGGCAAGCTGAGGAAGCTCTCTGTGCTCGGAGCTGTCAATCTCTTCTGATTCAGCCTGGTTTTCCTCACAGCACAGCGGATAGAACTTAATTATTCTCCAATGTCTCTCAGTATCAAACCCCAGCCACGAGCCTTTAAAAGGGATTTTTCCAAGGCAGGAGCTCTTGGGGAAGAAAGCAGACACCAGTTGGATGTCCTTTCCCTCTCTCAGCAGGAAACACACGCTACCTCCACAGGGAAAGTTAAAAATAATAGTCAAAATTTCATGTTGGAATTTGATGTTCTATTCTTTCAAACCTTATTTCTGAAGGAGAACGTACACGCATTTACATAATTGGATTCTTATCTGGAGGAAGCGGGACCCACGGAAACTTGTGAGATCTGCTTGCTCTTAATAAACATTTTTTCCTTCTCGGATGCTTCAGTGGCTTCACCAAAATTTGGCAGATTACGTGTGCTCCCTTGGTTTCCCCGCTCACATGTCTGTCCCCAGGAGGTTCTTACCTGCAGATACTACAGTGCCAGCTTTATTTAGAGCACCGTGGAAATGCTTGCATTTACTGTACATGGAAGGCAGGTCGCATGCAGAGTCAGTACGCATCTACCAGAGGCCTGTTGCGTATCCCACACTGTATTCTGGTAGGTGGTATAGAGTGAACACAGACACTGCTGTAGGCTTCCCAGTGCTCAGGTCCTAGTCGGGGAGAAGGAACTGGTCTCCCAGCCTTGGCTCAGCTGCTCATCGGCCCGTGTTGCCTCACAGTTGCTCCCCTTCCATTCCCAGTGCCATTTGCTATCTATGTACAAAAGTGGAGGGTAGTTCTGGCCCCAGCCTGTAGACCAGTGTCCATGTTCAATGTCATTCAGTGTGGTGAGATGGCCACCTCCTTTGGGGAACACACAACCACTCAAGGGTAAGAAGCATTGCTCAACTGATGTGAAGAGTTCACTGAAGCTCACACAGACATCCGGAGGCCTCAGAAGGAAGGGATGTGTGAAATCAGACAACTGGTCCTGCTATTGGCCACAGTCTTTGCTCCTCTGGAACTCCAACATTGTGACTGTATTGGCCAGGGATACTCTTTATCTCTCTTCCAAGTCAACTTACTGAACAGAAAAGTGTGCAGTGGGTACCTGGTGCTTGATCATACGCTTCTATTCAGGGTGTTGTGTGACTATTCCTGCAGAGACATGGACAAATGCCTATTCACCTCAGATTGGACACCAGTGACCAAAGAAGTGATTCGACCCAGGTCTAGCTTAGGGACGCGGCCACAGCAGCAAGGGTGACTCCAAAGCAGCCACATCATGGAAAAGCCCACTCCAGTGTGGTTGATCACTCATGAACACTGAATTACGGGGGCTCTCTGTGGTCTGACAGGCAGCTCCATGTTGGGATGCCCAACTCATTCCCCATCAGTTCTAACTGTCTGTGACCTTGTGGACATCTCTCTCAGATTCCTAAACCTGGAAAGTTCATGAGCTTGCTTCCTGCCTCCAGGAGGAAATGTCTCCGCTGGGAGGAACTGCTTCCACAGCATGGAAACAGGACAGGACCTCAGATCCACACAGAATTGATGACAGAGGGATGAGGCCATTAGTGCAGACTCCCTTAGCTGATCCGCTGGAGCACAAGAGGGTGGGATGCTCCAGCTGGACAGAGCATAGGCAGGAGGGCCCTGTCATCTGTTTGGCTTCTCAAGGCTCTGATGTCTGGAGGAGTCCAGGGCCAAGATAAACCCCAGCTGCTCTCTGTGACAGCTTTTTGTCCTAGTGTGTAAATATTTATGGTTCACAAGTGATGCTGGGAATGTTGTGATTGCCTTTAAATGGGAAGGCTTCATCAAAATCTCAGTCGAAGCGTTAACGGACACACTGGGACTGGCCTGCAGGCTGACTTCTTGGCTCATGAGCTGGTTCTCCCTCCCTGACATCCATACAGAGGCCAATGTCACACGTGCTTTCTGCCGCCCAGTGACCCTTTTCTCGGGAGAACAAGGCCTCACAGGCTGGCTCCCTGTCTTTGGAAAAGGCCAATCACAGCAAGTCCCTCGACTGTGGCACAAACCGGTTACACCATTAGAAGAAAAATCAGTGCCCGCACACAGACTAGCCCCCTCGTCGACAGCAGCACCAACTCTTCCTGTTCAAGCCTGAGCAGCCCAGCGTCTGGGATGTCAACACTCCAGGGAGGCTCGAGGCTGGAATCCCAGAACCTGCAGGGAGTATGTGGGTAGAATGAGCACTGACATGCATGCATGCACGTTGCACTCGCGAGTGCACATGCACATGCGTGCGCGCGCACACACGGGTGAGTTTGAGTATGTGCACCTGTGTATGCACTGAGTGTGTTGGCATAGCAACATGGGGCTTCATGGAGAGTTTTCCTGTCGGTATCTTGAATTGAGAATATTGAGATCTGAGAAGCAACTCAACTCTTGCCTGACTTCAGATGAGGCCAGGAAATACAAACCGACTGCTGATTCATATCCTCCTAGGATCCCTGTGGCTCGCCACAGCTCTGACATGGCCTTTTCAGCACCTACCTGCCAGCAAAATGCAGAAATGTCACGTCTCTGTTTTGGGGACTTGGAAATCAGTTCAGAGGGGGCTCACTAGCTCCCAGCACTCTGAAGAGGACACATGTCTTAATGGGTCTGATGGAGTCTGGAGCTCACTGGCAGGAAACCGACAGCAATGAGGTCCATTTGCTGAGTGTGGTGGGGTGTCCCAGCCTCAGGATGTCCCCCAGACAGGAAATGACAAGCAGATCAGATCTACAGCCAGAAATGGCATGCCATGGAGTGCGTGCAGGTGTGGGGAGGAGTGTGTCCCCAGCAGGATGGGTCCCTTAGATATTGTACGTGTGTGTGTGTGTGTGTGTGTGTGTGTGTGTGTGTGTGTGTGTGTGTGACTCTGAGTATGTGGGTCGAAGGGGAGTCCTATTGTGTCTTCATTTGTCCTAATGAACCTCATAATTAAACATCTGAATCCAGTACGACTCCATCTTCTGAATCTAAGGTTCACACTGGCAGAACTCTGCCCAGCCTGGTGACCCTGTGTGAAAAAGGAGGTCATTATGTCTTGAAGGCTCTGGAAAACCTTGATCCTGGCTCAGTGGACAGAACTGGCCCCTTCCGACACTTCTCTGCTGTTGCCAGGGACAAGTCAGCCTAAATCTAAGCCAGGATGAACAGAGTGCCTGCAGACCCTGCTGGCTGCCCTGCAGGTTACTAATAGTGCTAGCTGGCATCTCTGTGGGTTGTAGCCTATGGTTTTGGTTCCTTCCTGGGTCATTGGCTTTGCCAGACTTGGACTAAGGGAACACTTGTTCAGACTGTACTGGGAGGGACCCAATCAGAACCACCAGCCCCATGATAGAGAAGCCAGGTCTGAGTGGGGTAATTAAATGTGGAAGTCGGTGGTTCTCAAGCTTCCTAATGCTGAGACCCTTTAACACAGCTCCTCACATTGTGATGATCCCCAACCATAAAGTTATTTTTGTTGCTTCTTCCTAGCTGTAATTTTGCTACTGTTTTGAATTATAATGTAAATATTTGTGGTTCCCGATGGTATCAGGTGACCCCTGTGAATGGGTCATTCAATCCTAAAAGAGTCGCGACCCACAGTTTGAGAACCTCTCATTCAGAGGGCCTCCAAGACCCAGACTAGCAGCTGGGATCTGGGCCCTTCTCCGACTACCTTCCACCCTGAATAGGGACCATAAGGCTGGTCTTTCATAGCAACTTCAAGGAGACTCAGTGGCATAAATATCCTCAGTTCTGGGACCCCGGGGTCAGCAGGGGGGCAGAAAGAGCACATTTCACCCCATCATTCTCTTTAACTATTTAGTTATATGTCTTTGTGTCTGTGTGTGCAGATCCCCAGAGGCCAGAGGCATTGGGTCCTTCTAAAGCTGAAGCTACAGGTGGTTGGAAGCTGCCCTGTGTGGATGACTGGGTCCTCTGTGAGAATATGTGTTCTTATCCACAGAGACATCTTTTCAGCTCCGCTCTTCCTTACCTGATCCCTGCCGAAACTGCTGACCTTGAGATCCACCAGATTCGGTACATTCCGGGTGGTGTGACTCTTCTTCTTTCAAGCTGGCCTGATGATGCAGCTAAGTTCCTGACTGGACTTGACTCCTATGACTCTGACCTTTGTGGAGGAGGCCAAGGGCAGCAGCCTGTACAAAGATGTTTGCCCAGTCCAGCGGCTCTTTCCCTCGGGCACATGTGAACTGGCCTGCTTCATTCTCAGGACAGGGCACCTTCTTTTGCTGTGGAGATCCAGGGTGAGTTCCTCCTGCACCAGCCAACTTCCGGTGGCAGCTGATGATCCTGGCCACTTTGCTTGCCTTGTTCTGTGTCACCTCCCTTCATTTCT
The DNA here is from genome assembly GCF_037038515.1 of Microtus pennsylvanicus. Lineage (NCBI taxonomy): Eukaryota > Metazoa > Chordata > Mammalia > Rodentia > Cricetidae > Microtus > Microtus pennsylvanicus. The sequence goes on from NW_027460939.1 coordinate 32,563, forward strand.
CTCAGCTCAGAATCAAACAAGAGAAGGCAGGGTGGTGCTTCTGGAGACTGATAAGGTGTATGCGCCTGCAGAATCCCTTTCTTCCATGTTTTCCACAGCTGAGCCCTCTGAAACAGCGACCCTCATACCACATTCCAGTTTGCTATTGGCCCAAGTCCGGTGGCCCTTGGAGTTTCCTCTCGGTCTCAGCCAGATCAGCTAGTAGGAAGGGATGAGAGCTTAGCATCAATGCTCACCTGTGGCTAGGAAGGATCCTTGAATTCTTCCCACCTGGTCTTACACACACACGTGCCCTTTAGCTTGTATGAGATTCCAGAGTCCCGAGAGAAAACAGTTAAGGTCAATTGGTGATGAACTTCTATGTTGAGAGTTCTGTCACCCTTTCAGATCCTGGAGAAGATAGATGTGAAATGAACCAGGTCCCCTGGCCCCTACCACAGAGCATAAGAAGGGATTTGAACAACTGTATTATGTCATAAGATGGCTATGGCAAAGCTTGAGATGACTCCAAGTCAGGGCCAGAGGGAAGTCTGCTCAGGGAACTGATGTAGGAGGGTCTTCCTGGACTGAGTCTCGTGGTCAAGGGAGGCTGAGTAGGCTCTGGCTGCCTGTCCATCTACAGTTCAAGAGGAACTGGAAGGTGTTCCACATTTAGCGGAGCATCAATGTTAGCATAGACACTGCATAGCCCACCATCGTGTTTCAAAGCCTGTAGCTTTGCATTGCAGCCCAGAAGCTTCCCTAGACCAGCCACTCCCCGGCTCTCACTGTGGATATTGTTTATCACTTTATCCTCTCATAGTCCTACCTTGGCCCTGGTACGGTCCCTCAGTTGCATCTTGCACCATGAATACACATGTGCACAGCGGGTCTATTGCTCCTGCCTGTTAGGCTGACCTGTAAGCTTGGAGGCTCTTGACCCAAAATGAGAAGGAGGCTTCAGGACCTCTAGAGGGACCTCGCTTCTCATGACCTGGTGTTTGGATTTAGACAGGGTCCATGCAGAGCCCTGAGCCCTCCTAACAGAATCTGCATAGTTACCCTGAAGCTGTGAGGGAGTGGTTAAGAGTGTTAGTGCCACCCTACAGGGTACCCCTTCCTAAGGGTTGAATACTTTTCCTCCGGAGTTAGAACAGCTCAGGGCAGAGCCTGGGTATCCTCAGGAGACGGGGCCATGCAGGTCACAGCTTCTAGGGTATTCTAGTTATTGCTTTAGCATGTGGCTTTCCTCTGCCCTGGAAGGGAGAGAGCAGGGTCCTAAGTAAGAATGTCACCACCTCTCCTCTCAGACCCTGGGACTATATATAAGTGATGCCTATGGGGACAGAAATTAATCCCAGCCAGGCTTCCCAACATGCTCATTGCTGTCACTGAAGGCCCAGCATCTAGTCACCAAAGCTCGTCAGCTAGTGGCACCACAAGAGTTGGCCCTGGTTCTGATGTCAAGTACTGGGTAAAACACCATCAACCTAGCCACTCCACACCACAGGTGTGTTACCAGCCTGTCACCATGTGCGCACAACACGTATGAGCTCATACACACTCGTGCATACACAAAGGCTTCGGGAGCAGGTGGCCTGGGGTACAAACAGAGGGGAAGAGTACAAAAGTCTCACCACCGTGCTTGGTACCTGGGGTCTTGTGGGATCCCCTATCTGGACTGGGCTGTGAGAAGAGGCGGGCACAGGGCGAACAGGCTGGGTATGTGGTGCCCCCTGCTGGATAATCGTTCCTCCCCTGGATGACTGCAGCCGTACACTTGGCCAGTGTCTTGGTTCCATACAGCCTCTAATGACAAGTGGTAGTGGACTCTGATGGACAGCCTAGTCATGACCTGGTGCCTTCCTCCAAGGAAAAGCCCACCCATGGTGTTCTCTCCACCTGCCTCTTTGCTTTCTCCCTTCCTTCTCAGTTCCCTCATGGCCCTCAGTCCTTCAGTGTAAGGCATCTGCTTTCCTTAACCCAACTATCTAGAAAGCCCCCTAGGTTCCCCATCTAAACGTCAGCCCCATTCCCTCCTTACCATCCCCCCCTGCTGGTGTTGCTGCTCCCCCTCAGCCTCATCTCTGTCTGAAGAGCTGCTTCCTTTAAGTACATCTTGTCTGTGATCTGTGCCCTCAGGATAGAATGGAAGTCCCCAGGGACATTTGCTTCTGTTCACTATTGAGAGGCAGGACAGACTGCAGACAGTCTAGCATTGTGTCTTGGAAA
>NW_027460940.1:0-34351 GCF_037038515.1 Microtus pennsylvanicus
AGGCCTCTTCAGACTATCGATCTCTCTGAATACTGGGGAAACAGACTAGAAAATCACTCCTAGAGACTTCCCAAACCCAAGATCTCTGTGGCTAGCCAACACTTAGTCAGTAATGTTAGGTGTGCAAAGGCGAAAGCAGATGCAAAGCATCTTTGGGAATGATTTTGGAGATGGGTTTGGATTGAGCACTCTTTTGTTGACCAAAAGCCGGTTTCAAGTCTCACAATGTTTCTCTTGGGAATGTGAAGCTCTGAGGGACTTCTGAGCTGAGAGAGCAGGACAGACGAGGAAGACTGACCCTGGGAAAAGACCAGGCTGAGTGCTGTGGAAATTCCCTGTCACAAAGGACTGAACAGAAGTGATTACCAAATGCTTGGCTTCAACTATGGGAGCTTCTTCTGGTGCTGTGCTGCGATGTTCTTATTCTGCCATATTTGTCCCAAGACCCTGGTCAATAGCCCAGGAAAGCAGGTTTAGAAAATATATACACACATAATTGATAGCCTTAATGAAGAGAAGACAAAAGACCCGGGTCCTGGCCTGGGTTGTACAATGGGTTGAACAGAAGGGTTGTGGAAAAACAGAGTGTAATAAAATAAGAGTTGGTGAACACCCTTGTGTCTGGTATCATGCAAGGGGAGAGATCTCTAGAATATGATGCAGCGAGTCATCCGTCCTGACAACAGCCCTCTGAGTAAGGGAGAAGTGGAGGAACCAGTCGTAAAAGCACCAGGGAGAGTCTACTCGGGACGCCCGGTACCACGTGCCAGCACCAGGCAGCTCTTGTGCTGTGGAAGTGAATTTTTTGAGGCAGCCTTAGGAAAATCTGTGCCATGGACCCATGGAAATGTACTGCAAGAAAGTAACCTAAGGAGAAAAGCAATAAAAGCTTGATAGTTTCAGTAACAATAAGTCAAATATCTAATAATAGACATGAGTTTGTCATGTATAGTCACACTTTATTATGTAGTGTAATAGAAAATAAAATGGTAATTATATGACATGCACTAAAATGCATGCAATAGAAGTGAAATAAATGTCTTGGTATATTTTCTTAAATATTGATTAAATAAGGGAAAACTATATATATATATATTTATACATATATAAATGCAGAATAAAGAGATGTGTGGGAAATACACAGAAATGTTTTTACAAGGCACAGAATGTTAGTAAAATATGTAAAATTATTCAGAGTTATTTCAACATTAATATCATTCCATCAGAGTATCTTTAAAGTTCTATACAATATCTATACATTCAGAATAGGTATTACATGGAGTGGAAACACAGGTTATGGATGCTGTTCACACCTTTACCATGTACCTCTCCATAGGACCTGGATTCTCCTTCCAGCTCCTCCTGTTGTTAGCTATCTCCTTACCCATGAGTAACTTGCTTATACCATACCATGACAGGAACAGACTCTGGCATGTTCTGTCCATGAACCCTTCCCTCTTCCCCCACGCCAATGCAGCCTATGCAAACATCCACAGGGACAGTCAATAGAAATAATTTGTATCTTGCTTTCTGTAACAGAGGCTATCATCTAGAAAGAAACACAGTATCTTCTAGATTTCCTGATTTTTTTTTTCAAATCAACTTTCCCCTTCAGCTCACGGGTATTATTGGCTATGGGGAAAATGTCTGTACACACAAGAGAAGGGCCAAGAGCATGTAAAATTAGAAGGTTTAAAAAATCTAAAATAAACATCTCTCTTTCTCCGCGTTCCCCCAAAGCTAGTAAACATTAGAAGTCAGATGTTTTGGGAAGAGAAATAAAGTCTCCGAGAGGAATTTATAGTTCATGAATACCATGGTCTATTTATAGTTGTCCTGAGCCTGGGAAGGTGAGAAGAACTGAAGAAGTGGCTGGGAGTCTTGAGCACCAGTCAACTCATCATGGATCCCAAGTCTTCACAGAGCTCTGCGGAAGCTGGACACCAGGCAGAAAGCCCTGGAAGGTACAGGGGCTTCAGTGCAGTTCTCAATATAATGGAGAACAAGATACAGACAGGGGCCATACCGGGCACACTGGTTCTGTCTGCAGATGTGCTGTCTGCAGCAAGACCAGCTACCCTCTAACTCATATACTCTTTTCTGCAATTAGTGGTCCAGGGTCTGCTGAGGGAGATATCATACTGCCTTACCATCTGCATGTATTCCTTTTTGAACTGCAGTAATTTATGAATGTCTTAAAAAGTATTCCTCTCAATGTCCTAATTCACTTCAGGCTGTAGCTGAATGCCATCCTTGCCTTTGAATGCGGGGCACTATCATCTGCATCTCTGTGCTTATGTCTTCCTCAAAGCATGCTTTTCCAAGGAAAGTTTTTGCTACATTAAGTCAAAGTTACATAAATCTTTTTACACAAAACCTACCAACTTGCTCTTTTAACAATTTGTGCACATTTGTCCAACACCAGTAGGAATAAATATTTGCCACATGACATGTATGGCCCATTAATTTCAAAGCCCTCAGGTATTTCAGCCCCTGGGAGGATATAGAAGCCTTTACACAGACCTGTATACGTCTCCCCAAACAATTGAATCTCTGTGTTCTTTATTATACGTAGTATGATGTAAACAGTTCCTGTGCATTTCGGTAATGGTAACAGGTGCAGTTTTATATGAAACATTGTAGATCTATGGCTGGTGGGGGCTGAGGATGAGACCGTGGGTAGGGAAGACACTGTGGCCATGTTCAGGACTGAGAGTGCACGTGTAGTAATAAGGGCGGTGGGGCTGCGTCCCCAACACCCCAGCCAATGACCTTCCTCCGTCATGCACGAATCTGTTTGTCAGGAGGAGGCAAGTGCCCTGGCCACACCCTAATACCTCATCAAGGCTGAGGGATTTTTCAGATTTTTTTCAAACTAAAATTGCTAGATGTATTCAGCAAAATAAGTTTGTTCATTGCTTTAGGTTTCTGTGATTTCACTTTTGTGTTTAACTCAAGCATGTCCCTTGATGGGTACTACACACACAGGGGGAGACAATGGCAGTGCACTTTCCAACTCGGCACTTCAGGCCTATTCCAAAATGCTACATGTGGTCACACGGTCACATTTAATCAAGAAAAATGTGACTTTGTTTTAATACCTTTCTTGGTTTATGTATATTTAGCAATCTCAATTTTATCAGCTTTAATCATTCCCCTTTCATTTGTCCTTATAACCAAGAAGTAAATTTAAATGCTTGCTCATAGAGCTGGGTGGTGGTGGTGCACACCTTTAATCCCAGCACGTGGGAGGCAGAGGCAGGCAGATCTCTGTGAGTTCAAGGCCAGCCTGGTGTGCAAGAGCTAGTTCTAGGACAGGCTCCAAAGCTACACAGAGAAACCCTGTCTTGGAAAAAAAAATACATGCTCAGAGAACTCCCCCTTCCTACCAGTTGTTGAAAGCTTTCATTCTTTGTCTCTAGACATCTTTATGTGTGCACATACTATTTCTCCTGAACCATTAACACATCCATTGAGAGTACAGGTCACCTCTTCCCTTGGCACTTCCCTTGTTTAAAAACAAGAACCCGGGGAATAGTATGCATTTTTTTTTCCAAATGGGACAGAAAGTTACCCTGAGGCTTAGTCAGTTGGAACACAGTTTCTGACTTTGGGAACCCACGTAGAGCTCAGCTAGGTGCTTCAACCTCAAGACTAAACTACCATTGGACTCTTTACTGAGCTGTTTTCTGAAAACGCTGTCAAGGCTCCGTACGTAGCATGACTGGAGGCAGGACTCAGCATCTGTAGACTGACAAATTTAAGGGCTCCTCTGTGGGCAACAAGACAGTTGCCTCTATTAAATAAGGAGGCAGGAACAAGCCCAGGCCAGTTTGTGACAGCCTCTCTTGCAGTGTTACATTTACCACAAGTAAGAACAAGTGCACCATCCTCTCTAGAAAGATCTTTCAGGAGTGGGAGCTCCTCAGCACTTCACAGGTACACCACATGCCACCACCCTATTTCCTCTAAATAATTAGAAAGTAACTAAATAACCATTTATGGCCTGTGGTGGTTTGAAAAAAAAAGGCCCCCAAAGGGAGTGGCACTATTAGAAGGTGTGGCCTAGTTGAAGTGGGTGTGGTCTTATTGAAGGAAGTGTGCCACTGTGGGGACGGGCTTGGAGGTCTCATATATGTTCAAGTCACGTGCAGTGTCTCAGACCACTTTCTGTAGCAAGCAAGTCAAGATGTAGAACTCTCAGCTACTTTTCCAGAATCATATCTGCCTGTGGCTACCTTGCTTTCCACCTTGGTGATAATGGACTAAACCTCCGAACTGTACTCAAGCCACCCTGATTAAATGTTTCCCTTTATAAGAGTTGCAGTGGTCTTGGTGTCTCTTCACAGCAATGGAAACTCTAAGACATGGCGCAGGATGTCCTCTCAAAATTGATGATGTGACTCTTGTTATAAGAGACAATACAGATAACAATTTTGAATTTATATAAGAAGCTTGTTTATAAAGAGAATAAATTTTATGACAAACAAAATTTTGTATGTATATATGTTACAGATCAAGCTAGTGAACTTTCACTTAACATTAAAAATCTTTAATTAAAAATTTTCGGTATATAGTTCTCAAAATCTAGCAAAAATTTATAAACTCTAAACACAGTTTTAAGAGTGTAGTGGTGACACAGAGATTTGTAGGACTGGCTTTCCGGTGATCACACCTGCAGGCAAGTTACTCGTTTTTGTTTCCTCAAAGAACTCCAAAACCAGAAATTTCGAAGCAGTATCAACTGTAGCGTAGGCTGAGATCTGCTTAGTGTGAGGTGTTGATAAAGTCAACGTCATGGTATCTCATGTAGCAAACCTCATTCCTGGTACTGGTATTTCTATACCTTTCAGGTACTGATTGGTGCGTCTCTCAGCTGTCTTTGGAACCTTCTTGTTCCCCTAGCTTCAGGCCGTGCAGAAAGGGCTTGGGTCATTTCCAAAGAGAGACATAGACAGCTAAGAACACAAGATATTATATTCACAGTCTTTCCAGGTAGGGTTGCTGCCATGTGTTTCTAGCCTTGCAGAAGCATTAGCTACAAAGGAGTTTATATTCAAACCAACATTAGTGATCCCTAGTATCACAATGTTCAAGAATTCTTCAGAGTTCTTTCTCAGCAGGGGCCATTGTGTTTGAACTTCTTTTTTTATATATACCAAAACAGATAACTTGAAAGGCAGAAGAGCTCCTGGAATTCTGAGTGACAAGCTGAAGCTATTAGGCTACTGGCTGAAAGTCAGATCACAGTTCTTGTAGCTAGGACATGGGTCACCATAGTGGCAAGCATGGGACACACAAAAATAGGAGCTTTACCCTAGCCGGTGGCCCAGAGCCTAGCCTCTTGAGGCGTCAATATTGGCCATGAGAAGGAAGAATTAACAAGTTTGGGAGATAGAAGAGACCATCAAGAAAAGTCCTGCAGTCAACCAGAATTAGACAAGACAGTACTGCAAGACAACCCCAGGTTGCCTCTCTGCAGGAGGTAACTACTGTTTGAACAGAAGACTGACTGGAAAGGAGGAGGGAGTGAGGACTTCATGGATGTTTAAATGAAGCTGCATGAACAGGGCAAAGGTGGTTTGTGTTTCTTTGATGTTTTCAAAAGAGGATGTCTGGTATAGGCTTCTCCAGATGCAGTAAACGTTTATTAAGGGGAGTTATGCCTCAGTTGCATTTTCTGGTTTTCAGTGACCTTAATCCCCGTATGCATATTTATTTGTTGTGGAAATTGGAATACATGAACGCTTCTTTCAGGCACCTGCCCTATCATGCCCACCCTTTCTGTCACACGACTTTTCTCTCATTTCCTGGGAGCCGTGTACAAACAAACAAACAAGAAACCATTTAAACATGAGTCCAAAGTGTCCTTTCATCCTCAGAAGATCGAGTAGAGTCCACAGCACATGGTGAGTCTCAGATAACAAGTACAGATGCCAGAGCCCATGACCACCCATGTTCCACATTCCTCCGGCTAGCAGACTGCCTCTTTGTCCATCACTTGTGTGTATGAATGAATGTACAGCAAAGTGTGTATGTGAATGTGTGGCTGTGTACATGCACATGTGTCCATGTGTACATTCGGGAGAAAAATTACACATTTAGTCCCCAGAAATAAATGAGAAAAGAAAAACCAGTTCCTTCCCCTCTTCATGTGACTATAAATAAATTTCAGGCAAACCCGTTCCTACCTATATGTGAGTATAAATAAGTTTCAGTGTCTTAGCATGGACCTTTGGATAGATTCCTGGGATGCTGCTTCCAAGACTGGGTTTGATTGCTCACGTGTAGATTTCAAGTTTATCCTTCTTGGAATCGATGTCATGAGCATTCCCTTGGTCAGCTTGAGAGTCTCTTGATGTTATGCTCTGTGATTCCATTAGTTCACACAGTGCTAACCCCATGGCATCTGGCTTTCTATTTAACTTGTCCCTTCTTTCATTTGTTCATATGTCATCCTTTGTTCTGCTCTTGTCCCCTTACTTCTGTCTTTTGTCTCCCCCAAAGCTCCATCTCCAGATTCTCTTAGGCAATGGAGATTGTGTTTCGTAACTGTCAAACTTCAGCAAAATGATTTATCTTCCATTAGTATGTTTCTGTAAACTGTTTCACTCCTTGTTTCTTCCTTGGGTGTTGGCCAGGTTTTGAATCAACTCTGTTCTATTTTCACTAAAATAAAAGGTTAAACATGCAAATCACTGATATTTGAATATGTGACTATCTGATAGTTAATCCTAATGATTAAGAACATATCAAGGTGATGTATTTGTAAGTTTGAAACACCAGGCAGTACTCTGAGTGACGATATAAGGTTTACTTGTTTCTCATGTGGATAGTGTGTTAGATTTGATGTCTAATTGTATCTGCTTTTCTGTATTGGTCTTTCATTTGGTGGCAGCTCTCTTCCAAGCTTGTCGTTCTTGCCATTAGTTGAGTGATCTAATAAGGCGAGCAGATGTGAAGCTCATAGTAAGGGTCCTCTAGTGGTCTTGCATTGAAGGTCAGTTTCTCGGATACTAATTAGTTATAGCTTGTTCTGGAACATTTCATTTATCCAGAGACAAGCTCTGACTATGAATCTATCGGCTCATCTAATGAGTGGGGCAGGTTATGTGGTAGGCAAGATAGGGCATGAGAATTCAAAATCCCACGAGCAGATTTTGATGTATTCCTCAGTTTCAGATACCTGTCCAAAACTTTCTGAAAGGCAAAGTCAAGTCCTACAGGCACAATCTTGTGCTGCATCTTTGTAGGCTGTGGGAAGTCCCTTGATGTTGTCTGAATACCAAGTCACCTTCCACTCCTGTCAATCATTTACCTGCTAACAACCATAAAATAGAAAGGTTGTTGGGAAAGGAAAGAAATAGCCTGAGTGAGACTTTAGTATTTTCTCTTTGACTTAGAAAGTTTGGGTTTCTTTTTGTTGTAGTGGTGGTTTGTTTGTTTTTTAACTAAAAGTAGAGTCACAAGCTTAAGAATTTAGAAATAAATAGTACGTCGAACTTTTGGGATCATTCACGTTCACAATACTATTGTCATTATCATAATAATCATCATTCTTATTTCACAGTTCTTGGAATGGGGCTAGGACCTTGAACATGCTAAGTAAACACTAATGATTCAGCCAAAGCAGTCCCACTAAGCACATTAAGGCATCAGAACCCTGGATTTCCTGCAGTGATGGGAGAAAAAAATATCTTCAGCTTGTCCCAAACACATTGTGCTGTTTTAATGTTATTTTTCACACTAGAAAAAGTATAGGACATGTTTTATTATAGTTTATCTGAAAAGCTCAAAAGATCTCACATACCTTGTTAGTTTCATGTTTCCCCAACATTCTCCCAGCACCCTCTGGTGGCAGAATCCCAAGCTGCTTTTTAGGTGAGCTTGTATGCAGACTCAAGGCAGGAAATTAATAAATTAGCTATGTTGCACACCTCTGTGGTTATTGAGAGAGGAGGTTACAAAATTATTTGAGACAATTTCAGTATAGATGTTAAATACATATGACTGTGGTCTTTTTCTACTCTTGAATACATTATTGGGGTCCTTAATATAGTAAGCTCACTCATCTCTAAAAATGCATTGGCTTGGTAGGGGCGAGCTTTTGTTTAATAGTGTGTATAATCATTATCTGCACCATGATGTTAATAGATAAGAATGTCATAGTGACTTCTGTCTGTAGGCATATTTGAATCTTAAAAAGTCCTGAAGGTCACAGAAGTTCCTCTCACATTTAATGCAGAACACTGGAGGTGTCTGTCTCTCTTTCTTTCTCTATTTAAAATATTTTATTAATTCTTTCATTCATTGTATTTTGATTTTATTCTATATGCATTTGATATGGCTAATTTTATGTCAACTTGATGTAAGTCATGCCTCTATACTATTGTGCTGTAGGCAAACGTTAGAGTATTTTCTTAATCAGTGATTGTTAGGGAAGACACAGCCTATGGTGGGTAGTGGTCCTGGTTCTGTACAAAAGCAAGCTGAGCAAGCCATAAGGAGCAAGATAGTAAGGAACACCCCTTCATAGCCTATCCATCAGCTCCTCCCTCCAGGTTCCTGTCCTAACTTCCTCCAGTGATAAACAGTGATATGAAAGGGTTAGCTAAATCCATCCTTCCCTCCCCAAATTGTTCTTGGTCATGGTGCTTTACCATAGCAATTGTAATCCTACCTAGGACAGCATCCTTAATCTGACATACCTTCAAAATATTTTCTCACAGTCTGTATCTTATTTTCATTCTCTTAATACTGCCTTTTGAAAAACAGTTAATAGTTTTAAAGAACTACAATCTTACCTCTCCCACCCATGAGTAACGCTTCTGATGTTACAGCTGAACAACCATCTCACACCAAGGTCATCCAGTCTCTTCTACATGGCACACTCAAAATTTGATGGTATATTTTATGGTTTGTAAGTACCAGACAATTGCTTAAGGAGACCTAGGCATTCTACAATTGCATCTTATGCTGTGAGATAATGCTTTTGTACACTGTAAAGATTTGTCACTTGTATTGGTTTAATAAAATGCTGATTGGCCAGTAGCCAGGCAGAAAGTATAGGCAGAGCAACCAGACTAAGAGAATTATGGGAAGAGGAGAGGCAGAGACACAGTCACCAAGCCAGATGCAGAGGAAGCTCCATGAGAATGCCCTACTGCAAAAAGATACCAAGTCGCATGGCTAAACATAGAAAAGAATTATGGGTTAATTTAAGGTGTAAGAGCTAGTTAATCATAAGCCTGAGCTAATAGACCAAACATTTATAATTAATAAAGTCTCTGTGTGTTTCTCTGAGAATGAACTGTTGCAGGACCTGATGAGGGCAGAAACTTCTGTCTTCTTCTGTAACTTCAGCTTGTTAAATTTATGCTAGCGTATCACAAAATGTTAAAGCTGAAAATCATTCCATCGTTTGGTCTCTGAACTGCAAACTAAATTTTCATTCTGAGATTTTGAAGTGTTGGTCTCCAGAAGGGTTTCTGGTCCTGAGACCATTAGGAAACTTCCCTTGAGATCTATACCTTATGATCTTGACATCAGCAGGAAGAAAATGTAGGACTGTTATGTGAATTATACACCACAAAACATGGAGCATACTTAATAACATGTAGCCAAAACTTCCTGAGGTCTTGTTGGAGATCACCAAGCTAAGCTTTTTGTCTGCTGCACTGGCCACTGAGCAGAGCTCAATTCTCTAGAGCAGCTCCTCTTATTCCTGCACTTGAAGATGATCCTCTCCAACATGAACCCATGGATTTGGTCCTTGATTACAGGAATCACAGACAATACGTTCATATAGCTTTTCCTCATGAGTCTAGTTCATGTCTTGAATGGTTACTTGTCCCCAAACCAAGAAGAAGTGTAGTTGCCATATGATTCTGAAAAGTCAAATATCCAACTGTGTAATTAAACCTCAATTAGTTGGGGGAGGGGAGAGAGACAATACAATAAAACTAGATTTAAAGCATGGGAATAGAAGTTTAATTTTATGGTATGTAACTCTTTTCAACTGTTCACTGTGATGTGCAACATCATCAGCTGTATTTATGGGAACAGTAAGTTAAAATTTAAAAAACACTTGTTTTAAAATGCATGAAAATTTCTTCATTACTTTTGGTTGTGGTAAGATGAGGATTTTCAAGTCAGCAAAGGAAACACAGTCAATTCCATAAGTTTTCTATGCATGTATCATAAGAAAAATCAATTTAATGTCCTTCCTTGCACAAGTCAAAATGGAGCTTACTTCATTTGCTAGTCAAAGACTATGACTAATAAATCCCATTACAGCAACTGAAGAATGTCCTGCAATCCCTGAGTCCCATTTGTTAAAGGTTTTGGAAAGCCAAAATACTGACTACAATAGCAGATTTATAGACCGTGGGGGATTTTATTTTACCGGAATAACCATATCCTGTTCTTATCTAGTAGTAAATTATATGGGTAGAGTTTTATTACAAATAAATTGCTTTCTGCTTTCTCTTTCTTCTGCAGGTCTTTTTTTTTTTGTCTTGGAATAGGGATTTATTATCACTAGTGCTATGCCCAAGAAGGGGAGAAAAATAAAAAGAAAAGGGACAGGGATGGTGGAATGTAAGTAAAACTGTCCCCAGCAGAAGTTGAGCGCTGCATCAGGACAAGAAAGGTGTGACAACTTGTAATCATTAACGATGGGTATAGTGATTGGTTACCAGTGGAATTAACGATGCATATAGTGCTTGGATACAAGTAGAATCCCACCCCCACTTCCAGAAACTTCACAAAAAACAAGAATGAGCCAGGTTACAGTGACACAGAACCTTTATAATCCCAGCACTTGGGAGACAAAGGCAGATGAATCTCCGTGAGTTGAGGCCAGCATGATCTACAGAGTGAGCTCCAGGACAGCCAGGATGACACAGGGAAACCCTGTCTTGAAAAACCAAAAAAAAAAAAAACAAATAAACAAACTAACATAAAACAAACAAACAAAACAAAAGAAGCAAGAGTGAGTGTCACAAGTATATAACCCAGGATACCAAGAATGGAGACATTCAAGAAAAGTAGACCAGACTCTACGTGCCTCACTGACTTTCCAGGAAGAGGGTGGGCAATGGGAACCTGAGAAAGGTGGTATGAGGGAGACTGAAATGTTCTCTTGAGTGTGACAGAGTCCGGTCAACAGACTCAAGAGATCTTAGCTTTGGTTCGAAGGTGCTGTGACTTAGAGCTGCCCATCAGTAGGAGCCCCAGGCATATGTTTCTGTTGCTTTTTTGGGGGGATGGGGTGTCTAAAAGGGGCTTTGCAAAGGGAAGAGGACTGTGGGTTCCACAACCCTGAGCAGCCACTCAGCGCATTGTTGGCTGATGACTTCTGTGCGTTCTCTAGAAACCAGAATGTCTTCAACTACGGTTTCAAGTGGTTATCACCAAGCAACAGTCAATGCAATAGCAGAAACCTGTGGTGTTGTTAGGACCCCATCCTGACTTCCTGGTGTGGGTCTAACTCCTGGCTTCAGCAGGAGTGGGAAATGACTGCAGGGTTCTTTCGCAGACACCTAATTAGTCTCCTAAGGTTCAGATACTTGTTAAAGATCAAGTCCAGAGTAACGAGCAAGACACAGTTGTAAAGAAATTTGAAATACAAGCAGGGAAGTGGCATGTAGGCCCCAGCCCTCTTCACGGCAGTGGGGAAGGAAGTGAGATGATTTGCCAAATGCTGCTAATGGAAGAACTCTAAACGGAGACCGAATAGAGGCACAGTTTTGTGCTCACATGTTTTCATCTTCCTTCTAGGGAACTGCTTATGGTGCGTCGAAAAAGATACTGTTTCCCCTTTCATAGATGTCTGTCTATTTTGGCAAGTGTTTTGATGCCATCAGGCAGTCTTGGTCACAGGCGCATTTCACAGATACACATGTTAAAAGTTGTGATGCTTTCTCGGGGTTGATGGTGCTGACTGGCACCTACTGCACACAGGCAGATTGTCATAGGAGTACTAGAATGCTACGTTTGTTAAAAAATGTACTTCTCAGAGAATATTCCACTTGGGGCCACATGATGGCAGAATAAAGCTGCAGAACCACCCAGATCACCATACAATTTATCTGACCTGCTATCAGTTCTGTTTGCTCAAACCCTGCATTCTTGGAGCTTTCTGCACTGAACTCCAAAGATAAACTGCAAGAATATTAATCTTATTTTAGTAGTAATTCTGTTTTTATTAGAACCAATTGCTAAAACTTGGGTCGTTGAGAGCCATTACCCTGGTGTAAGTTCTTAAAAGAATTTTTCTTTTTCCTTTTTTAATTGTTTTTTAAAAAGAAAACAAACCATCTTTTTTTCATTATATGTACCAATCCAAGTTCCTACTCTCTCTCCTCCTCCCATCCCCTCCACACACCCTCCTGCCCCACCCCCATCCAATCCTCAGAGAGGGTAAAGCACATTGCCTTGTGGAAGGTCCAAGGCCCTTTCTACTATATCTAGGCTGAGCAAGGTATCCGTCTAAAGAGAATAGGTTCCTCAAAAGCCAGTACATGCAGTAGGGATAAATTCTGGTGACATTGCCAGTGGCCCCTCAGTCTGCCCCAGCCATGCAACTGTCAACCACATTCCGAGGGACTAGTTTGGTTCTATGCTTGTTCCTTCCCAGTCCAGCTGGAGTTGGTGAGCTCCCATTAGCTCAGGTAAACTGTTTCAGTGGGTGTAGCCATTATGGTCTTGGTGATATTTAACATAATCATCAGGCTGACTGCAGGGCAAGTCAGGATCAGGCCTCCTCTCCTCTATTGCTTAGGGTCATAGCTGGGGCCATCCTTGTGGATTCCTGGGAATTTCTCTAGTCATGTTTCTTGCTATACCCTATAAAGGCTCCCTCAACCAACATAACTCTTTCCTTGCTCTCATCTCTTTCCTTCCTCCTTCTCGACTATTCCATTCCCTCAAGTTCTCCTCATCCCGAATTTCTTATGTCATGGTTTAGCCCAGTTTCCTATTTTTAGAGCCTGGGAAGGGGCCACTAATGGCAGGATCCACATATCTTTTAGGCTTTCCCAAGCCCCTAGATTACCATGAGAAAAAAGTGACATCATTTACTGGATTCTAGATATTCGGGAATTCCAAAAAATTGGATACTAAGATTTAGAATAGTGCCATATAGAGCATTAGCCACAGGCATGAGGAGCAGGCAGAAGTCACACACTATCGTCGAGCAATATGATAGACGTTTCCTCCAGGTCTCACCTGACTTCAGTCTCCAAGGTCTTCCTAAAGTTAGCCTCAGAGCTCCATGTCTAACACTGTTGCGGTGGCCAAGAATTTAAGATCAGATAGGCCACATGCCTAAAGAAACACTAAATTCCATTGCTCTGCTAAAGGCACACAGCAATAAAAGCACTCACAATTACAGTGTTATACCCATAGGCCAGTGTCCCATTGAGCCATCAGAGAAGCTTCCTCCCACAGTAGATGAGAACTAATACAGAGACCCACAACAGGAGAATATACAGAGAGTGAGAGGCTTTGGAATGCTCAGTCCTAAATATAGCATCTTCAGCAAACCCTCCTCCTGGGGACCCCAGGCTCTATGCAGAAGAGGAGGCAGTAAGGCTGTAAGATCCAGAGGGGATGAATAACAGCAAGGTATCTTCCAGATGCATCAGGATCGACATACAGATGAATTCACAGAAACTATGGGAGCATGCACAGAGCCTGCACAGGCCAAAGCCAGATGGAGTCCCAGTGCTGAGACAGGGGAATGGACACAATCTCCTCTTCCTAATGGAGAAGCTATCTCTAATTGACTACTGCTTGAGAGGGAAAATTTCTTTTTCTCCAATAGAGTCTCACTAGATATACAACCCATACTTAAGAGTAGGCCCCATGCCCAACCGTAGATGGTCAACACAAAACAAACACAATAGTATTTTTTTTTTTGTTTTTGTATCCTATTGCTTGGCTTGGGCATTTTTTCTAAATCTTACTGGCCCTTTGCTTCTATATTATGGTTTCCAAGTCTGTGTTGTTAAAGTGTAGATGTGTATGTTCCTTATGTTTTTTCTTTGTTTTTAATTTTTATTTGTTTTCTAAAGAAGGATAATAAGAATATTTGAAGTTGGATGGGTAGAGAGGTAGGGAGGACCTGGAAGGACATGCAGAAGAAGAAACCATGGTCAGCATATACTGTATATTTAAAAAAAATCAATTTTCAATTTTAAAAAGATATTTATTTTAAAGTCAGCTTTGCTGAGCGGTGAATTTTAATAGCTTTGTCTTCAGGAAAGATTTGCTCTGAGATGATATAACAATCTTGACATTAGATATTTTGGAAACAAGGAGAATACGAATGCTAAATAAAACACCACCACACCAAACTTTATTATTTAGATGACGGGATCTGTGGTAGCAGAAGGCCATACAAGAATAAACCTTTCTTTTTCTCTCAACAATGTGAAAAATGCTGTACGATTCAGAGACGCTAGCAGTCAGCAAGGTCAGCATTGTACCATTCAGAGACGCTAGTGGTCAGCGAGGTCAGCATTGTGCCATTCAGAGATGCTAGTGGTCAGCGAGGTCAGCATTGTACCATTCAGAGACGCTAGTGGTCAGCAAGGTCAGCATTGTGCTGTTTACACCCACACATTCCTTCGAGTTGTCTCACATGTTTTAGTAAGTACTTTCCCCAAAAACTCTTCAATCAAGCAATTCTAGATCATTCATGTGACTTAACCAATTCCAGTCTCTGTTCAGAGATGATGGTCTAAGAGACTCTCACATTAAGTTTTCTCATTGCATTGTTACACATTTGAGCAACTGTTTAACAAAAATCTCTCTGCTCTCCTCTCGCTCTCTTTCTTTCTTTCTCTCTCCTCTCTCTCCCTCTCCTCTCTCTCCCCACCTTTCCCTCCTCTCTCCTCTTTTCCTCCTCCTCCTCCTCCTCCTCCTCCTCCTCCTCCTCCTCCTCTTCTTCTTCTTCTTCTTCTTCTTCTTCTTCTTCTTCTTCTTCTTCTTCTTCTTCTTCTTCTTCTTCTTCTTCTTCTTCTCTCTCTCTCTCTCTCTCTCTCTCTCTCTCTCTCTCTCTCTCTCTCTCTCTCTCTCTCTCTCTCGGTTTTTCAAGACACAGTTTCTCTGTGAAACAGTCCTGGCTCTCCTGGAACTTACTCTGTAGACCAGGCTGTCCTCAAACTCACAGAGATCATCTTGCCTCTACCTCCTGAGTGCTGGGATTAAAGGTGTGGGCCACCAGTGCCCAGCTACAAAATTTCTTTTTCTCTTTATTTTTAGTGCTAAGTAATTAATGTCATTAACTAAGAGTCAGTAAAAACAAACTTTGTAGTAGATGAAGAAAGAAGAATAAAAGGAAAATAGATATATCTTGCTGATAGTAGCTGTCACATACAAAACATTTTTTCTTTCAATTAAATACTAAGTCTGTTTAGAAGACTAAAGTCTTCTAAGTCTTCTGTGATGTGTAAGGGCCTTGTGTAGTTGCTCTCATTTATATCTGATATCAGGAGGAGCCTGGGAAGTAAAGAACATGGCCAAGATGGATTTGCCATTAGTGGAGTCCTGTACATTTCTGAAAAGTCTCTAAGAGCAAAGTTTTGTTAGAGTCTGCAAGTGATACACCTAATGTATCTTATTGATAATTTTAGAGACAGCTTTTTTATTCCTTCTATAAGAGAAGACAGTATATAATATCTTTTATTTCAGTCATAGAAAAGTGGGTGATAGTTCCATTGTGGATCTACCTTAGGGACAGCAGTATCTCCAATGCCATAATGTACCCATTGCCAGAGAGAGTGAATTGATCTTTTACTATACTGGTGCAAATTTTGCTTCCCGTCAATATTCTCTTGCTTTAAGTCATACTCAAGACCATTCTGTGGAGAAAGACAGGTCATGAATATGTCTTCAGGTTGTCAAGGTAAGGCTAGTAATTCAGATTTGTTTGTAATTTGTAGACTTTGGGTAAAGAAGGAGTCCAATTTTGTTTCATTTAAAAGAAAGAATCCAATATGGACAATGATCTCTGTTACAGCTATTTATCAGAAAGGCTGTTGATTAACAGAATCGGTTGCTTGGAAGGGTCTTCCAGAGTGGATATGTGTGTTGAAGGAGCTTGCATCTTGTGGCTGAGGAGATGGAGAGTGGAGAAGAAATATAGAGGAGGCTGAAGAGGGGGATCAAGTGTGGAATGGTAAGAATCCACTTGGTCAGCACTATCAATGTCAGAATTGGAGTCAGATGCAGCCAAGGTGAGGAAGGACACACTGAACAGAAATCAAGGATGTCTAAGTGACAGGTAAAATATAAGGAACTTTAGAACATCTGCCAAGACATAGAGATAGAGATCAAGTTTGAAGAGACTATTGTGAATGAGGGTCATTTCTAAACCTGCTGTTTGTCTAATGCATGTGAGGGCTAGGTCATGTTGTTATAGAGCACCAGGCATTTGGAGTGAACCTCTCTCTTTCTCTCTCCAATAAGACAGACCTGTCTAATGTATATAAGAGCTAGGTCATGTTGTCATAGAGCACCAAGTGTTCTCTCTCTCTCTCTCTCTCTCTCTCTCTCTCTCTCTCTCTCTCTCTCACACACACACACACACACACACACACACACACACACACACACACTCCAGTAAGACAGACTTGAGGTCATTTAGGAAACATCACAAAGGGAAGTCCTAGGGAGGTGTCAGTTGGTTGAGTGTTGCCCATAATCTGAACCTATAAGAAGGAAAAAGACAATTCGAAGGAAAGAAAGGCCAGATGAAAATAAGTAAAAGAGGGAACAACCAGAAGAAAGATGTGAGCCATAGCTAATGAAAGCAGACCGAAGAGGGGTGTCCCCACTCTTTGGGATATCTACTGGAAGGGAGAGGGGGTGCAAGAGCCTTAACCACAGGAGGTTTTAAAAAGTATAATCTGTAGAGTAATTGGGTAAGGAGGCAGACCTAATTTTTGCCAAGTGAAAAGGTAAACACAGACTGTCTGCAACCAAGAGAAGCTTTCTCTTCATCCAAGAGATACCCCCAAGATTTTAAGTTCCTGTTGTCTTGATGAGCACCTGGCAGTGGCCATGGCCTCCAGTGATGTGAGTTGGTAATATAGGTCACCAAATATGGTAGGTAGAAACTGAGGCCAGGGTCACAGGAAGCAAATGCCTTTACCAGTATGGCTAAGGATTTGTTCACCCTCTCTAGGCAGAGAAAACTAAGCACTAAGAACAACACTAACACACTTTTATTAAGGACTAGGGTTCATATGGAAATTGAGCTATAAGGCAGAAAGTGTAGGATTTGTATAAGGTTGGCTGCAGGCTTCAGGAAGTAATTTTATTGATGCTTTAGAAATGTTATCAAATAGAGAGTCACTATTTTTGTTTCAGACTGTGGTTGTTTGTGTTTCTTCCTTATTTATTTCTTACAAGTTCTTAGTTAAGCAAACTCTGGGTAGGATTGTACTGAGTGGTCATGATCTTTTTCCATCCAGGTCGAGCTCCCAAAAACAGGCCAAGGACAAAAGGCAAGCCATTTTCATTTAGATATCATTTTGTTTGGGTCATTTAACTATTTGGCATCCAGTAAGAATTAAGCAAGTAGAATATTAATTGTCATTGATGTTGGTATACTTTATTTTTATTCTGTTTAGTGTACATGATATCTCATTTATCTAAAATAGCATCTTTGGCTGGTTTTGTTGTTTCTACCTCAGGAGTATGCATAAACTCTATTTGTTTGCATTTTGTCAAGACTAAAGTATGATGATTAGCTTAAAAATAGGTATTGTGCCAAATTAGAGTAATTTATATCAAATATATGACATTACACTCAGAGCAATCAAGATTGTATGTTTATTTATAAAAGATAATAAGCAGATGAACACTGCACTGGAAGCCCCAGAGGGCATCCATGTTGAGCATGAAGCATACGTAGTGGCCCCAACCATAAACACTTCAAACTGAGAATGAATTTGATTCTTCTATTTTAAAGATAAAATATCTCATAAAATATAAAAATACACAAAGCACCATTACATGCCTATGCCCTCCCATATTCTGACATATTTGTTCCAAATTTCATGAATAAGCTGAAAATGATATGACATGATATCTTATATATTGTTTATTTGACACAACACTTTGCTATGAACATGTTTTTAAAACAAAAACAGCATTTTCCACAATGTTAGCATCAACTAAATTTTATATTCTGCATTATAACACAACATCTCTTTCAACAATACTATCTCATAAATACATCATATTTCTATGCTCACAAAATGCTATTTATTAAACACAAGTTGAAAATCTTAAAAAACTATATAGGTAGATGTTTTATCCCTATATCCCTCTAAACTATAACAGTCAACAATATGAAAATGTTCATAATTAGAGGAATTCATTTTAATTATCTCTTAATTCTATGTTTTTAATGTTTAGCCCAGCTGGGGTTTTAACATAGAAATGAAAAGGGATTGGGCCCAGTATACTAGGTAGTCATGGTTTTTGTAGCATATTAGATTTGATTTCAGGGAATAATAAAAATGATAGATTTTGCTTCTTTCTTAAAAGTGTCAAACTAATCCTAAAGTCAAGATGAATTAAAATGGAAAATCTTAATATTTAGGTAAGTCAGACATCAGTCTGTAGGTCATTACCTTAAAGTGTGGGCCCTTACACTTGTGCAGAACCAACTTTCAAACACACATCCCCTCTATCCTTTTCCAGAATCATTAGAACTCCTGTCAGTGTTTTATCTTTGCACAGCTAACTTTGGTTTTTGTCTGTTCATAAGTAACCTTCACTGTGAAAAGTTTACACTATCTTTCTGTGAGTGTTCATCAAAAGCAAAGAAAACAAAACTCAAAATGTCATATGACCTATCATGTAACCAAGCACAAAGTTCACGGGTATTCTAGAAATGATAACCAGATGGTTAAGATCACTAACTATGTAAGACCATAAAAATGTCAGTATCATGAAAATGCCTGGCTAAGAAAATTAAACAATATGCAGCTTATGGTGAGTGTACAGATTTCCAGCTTGTACTACAAACTGTGCTAACAAAAACAAATGACTGTGAAAGAAATATGTTCCCAGAAGTAAAATGTTAGGCTAATTAAATTAAGTATTTCTTACCTCTCGCTTGTTCCCTTCTCTCATTCTTCCCCCCTTTTTTCCTTCTTCATTTTATTCATTTTTCATCCATTTGTTTCTCTTTTGTCTCATTGACCAATGTTTATTTGAACCATTAATAGTTGATGAGAAACAGCAAGAACTACCCATAGGCCCAAACACAGATTAAACAAGATGAACAACTTTTCTATAAAATTTCCTGCAGTGGTCAAGAATAACCTACATGGCAAATATGAATTTGATAGTTTAATTTTGGGGGGCACTTTGCTTTCAGTACTAAATGAGATATGATCTTACAGTGTTTGTAAGTTTTCAGTTGTCTATTTTTATTTACTATAGAAATATTTTGACAAAAGACCAAAATCAATACAAAGGCATTGCTCATTCAATGGCTACAACTCATCTGGTACATCCTCTTGGAAACCCCATTACATGGGCAATAGTATTACCTTAGTATCTGAAACATAAAATTGAGGAGGAAAAACATGGACTAGGGACCCTTCTACATTGGTAGAATGCTTGCCTATCACACACGTAGTCCTAGGTTCCATCACTGGCATCATTAAACTGTGTGGAGACAGGAGGATCAGATGATTATCTTGGCCTACATTGAGTAGCTTGGGATACTCTGTCTCAAAAAAGAAGAAGAAAGAAAGGGAGGGAGGAGAAAAGGAGGGGAAAGAGAGAGAGGAAAGGAGAGAGAGAAAGAAAAAAAGAAAAAAGGTGGAGAGGGCTGAAGATCAAATGGCAGAACTAAGACTCAGGACCACTTGTGTAATGCCAAAAGACTAAACATGAGCTATAAACACTCCAGATCTGTGTGTGGACAAAGTAATGCTCGCTTCTTTGGAGGCCTAAACTTTCTCTGTTTAGCCCTTTTCAGGGGAAGGATTAAAGTGTCCTTGGCACCTATAAAATTGCAGTTCATGGGGTTAGTTTTAAAGCATCTGCTAAAGTGGAACAATGATTCCAGTATAAATAGAGTCAGGGCAGGAGATAAATCCAGCAATCCATTCCCATGGAATCTAAATTTCATGGAAAATATCTGTCTAAACATTTCAATTTAGAATAAAGAGTTCATAACATGGGAAATGGTAAAAGTGGAGATGGGGGCTTAAATTGAGGTGGGGATGGAGGACAATACAGTTTTTCATTTTATTTACAAAGAACCAAGAATTTAGAAAATAAAACTCCTTTCTCAAACAGGGTCCCAGAAAAGCAGGAGGAAAGCAATGAACAGCCAGCACAGTCTGGAAAAGAGAAATCTGTTTTAACCTGGGCAATGTAACTATCTCTAATCTCATTCTGCTCAGCCTGTTTCTTCATTTGTGGATATGGAATACTTACCAGTTATTATTTGACATGTAGAAGGTGCTGATAGGGATTTGACAGATTACATGTGCTAACTCTTCACCAAGTACTCTTGGAGCAGGAGAATGTCTTATGAACAAGGAGAAGTGCTGACCTTGATGCTGTGGACAAGTGGTGTGGAAGGTACATCTGTTCATGTGCGGCTTTCATTGGTTAATGAATAAAGAAACTGCCCTGGCCTGTTGATAGGGCAGAACATAGGTAGGCGGAAAAAACAGAACTGAATTCTGGGAGGAAGAAAGCAGAGTCAGAGATGCCATGGATCTGACGCCAGAGTAAGACATGCTGCCAAAACTTAGACAGTAAGCCACTGCCGTGTGGCAATACACAGATTAATAGAAATGGGTTAAATTAAGATGTAAGAATTAGCCAATAAGAAACTAGAGATAATGGGCCAAGCAGTGTGATTTAATTAATACAGTTTCTGTGTGGTTATTTTGGGGCTAAGCTAGCTGGATGGCCAGGATGAACAAGCTGGCCCTCCTTGTTGGGCTGGGAATGCCACACTTGGTTGGTTTATCTTGTACCCTGTGATATGGCCTATCTACTCAGAGAGTCAGGGAAACAAAAAGGCATACTGTTTTCAGTTTTACATTTTAAAAAAATCCGGAAAAAAATTAAATAACCCTTTTCTTTGGCAGATAAAGTTTTTCCCTAATGTAGTAGGAGGCATATATACTAAAGGTTAAAGGAGCCTCCACGAAAGTTGATAATAGTTAAATGTGGGAGAGTTGGTAGAGAAAACCCCAAACTCATCATGTTACAGCAAAGGGAGCACTGGAGATTAAGAATGGGGACTGAGCATCGAGTGTTGCCGTTGTACCAACTTTGTTCTTTGTCTGCAATACCTGTGAAGTCCTGTGTTCACTCAGGAGTCGATAAAGCCTAGTCACTTTGGTCTTTGACCATATTTCTCCTTGTTTCTAAATTGCAGTGTCACAAATCTTGTTACCTTATATTTTGTTTTGGTATTCCCACTTAGAAGCTACCTGTCAGTGTACATTTTCACTTACTCAGAAAGAAAGGAAAAGCCACACTGCTTTGTGTTTGCGTTCCAAGCTGCCTTAGAGTGTATGGATATTTTCAAGGTGCTAAGGCTGAAAACTCCTAATACATTGTTTTGTTTGATGAGTACATAATGATTTTGCACCTTAGATTTTTTGAAATACTAGTAACAGGAGAACGGATGGACCTGCTCATTAGAAATGCCAGGAAAGATGGCAGGATGCTTAGCGATTCCCACATTTATCAATCCTACAGAAATGTTCACCAATGAGACCAGTGATCCTCAACCTTCCTAATGCAGCGAGCCTTTAATACAGTTCCTCATGTTGTAGTGATCCCTAAGCATAAAATTATTTTTGTTACTGCCTTATAACTGTATTTTTGCTGCTGTTATGAATTGTAATGTAAACAGCTGTGTTTTCCAACAGTCTTAGGTAACTCCTGTGGAAGGGTCATTCAACCCCAAGGGGTCATGGCCCACAGATTAAGAACCACTGACCTCAATGCACCACAGCACACAGAATTTACGAGAATAACCACAAACTTCAGATGAAACTTCATCAAAGAATTCAAAGAGTTTGAAGAAGACACAAAGAAATTTAAAGAGAATTAATTAAAAAATACGTTGATGATGCCCAAGAACATGAACGTAAGACTAATGGAAACGACAATGGCAATCCAGCATTTCAACATGGAATTCAATTTAAAAAAAAAAAAACTGGAAGTGTTGAATAGGACTCAAGTAGAAATGAAGGCAGAACTAAAAAAACCAATAATACAACTAGAAAACTCAAGGGAAAGCCTTACAAGTAGAATAAATCAAGCAGAATATAGACTATCAAACTCCAAGGTACAGTAGAGTAAAGAGATGAAATAAGCAAAGAATATAGAAACATTTTAAAGCGCAGGAAAGAAACATAGAGAAAATGTGGGTCAGCATGTAAAGACCAAATCTTCCAAATGTAGAAATAGACTAGGGAGAAGAATCCCAGGTCGATGGCATGGACCAGGTCTTCAACAATATCATAGAGCAATTTCCTTCAAACTAAGGAAAGACATAACCATACAGATACAAAAAGTACACAGAATACCATATAGACAAGACCAGGAAAGAAATTCCACACAGCATACAATAGTTAAAACACTTAAGTATAGAGAACAAAGAAAGTATAAAGCTACGAGAGAGCACACACAAACCACATATAAAGGAAAACTCATAAGAATAGCAGCTGGTTTCTCAATGGAAGATTGTTTTCCTAATGAAAGCTGTCTGATAGAGCATTGGCAGAGAAACAGCAGGATTAAATGACATCATACATCAAATGGATACAAATTCAGCAGTTTCAATATGCAAAACAACTATTTTTGCATATTGCAGATTCCATGAAGATCCATTAATACCATATATAGTGTATAAATCTGACTTTTAGACAAAGTCATACAGACTTTGAGGCATTTTACTTAAATTTTCTGATTTGTAGAATTAAATTGTAAAATTTAAATTTCTGCTTTTCCTGATTTATTTGTACCAGTATAGAATGTGGGCTCCAGATATTGGTGTTTCCCATAAAATATGAGAATAGATCCAGTTAGTTTTCTCTATAAATTGAATTCTCTTGCTTTGGGATATTTGTTGTTGATTTGTATTCTGTTTGGATTATGCTTAGAAAAAAATATTCTTTCTAGAAATGCCCTGTCTACAATCCCTTTCTAGGTGACCTTGTTTACTACGATTGAAATGCTTAATGTTGGGGAATATGATTTTAATGTGTGTGACTTTTGTTCATGCTGCATTTGTTTACCTCCGCAAAGCTGTGATTCTTTCTCTAACTAAAACACCTGATAGTCCTAATAAAGAGCTCAACGGCCAATAGTGAGGCAGGAGCAAGGATGGGTGGGGCTGGTGAGCAGAGGATATAAATAGAAGGAGAAATGAGAAAGAGGAGCAGCAAGAGAACAAGGAGAGGAGGACCTCGGGAGCCAGCCACCTAATCACTTAGCCAGCCATGGAGTAAGAAGGAAAGGAAAAATCCCAGAGGCAAAGGACAAATGGGATAATTTAAGTTAAGAAATGCTGGCTAGCAACACTTTAAACCAAGGAAGGCATTCATAAGTAATAACAAGCTTCCATGTGTGTGATTTA
The DNA here is from genome assembly GCF_037038515.1 of Microtus pennsylvanicus. NCBI lineage: Eukaryota > Metazoa > Chordata > Mammalia > Rodentia > Cricetidae > Microtus > Microtus pennsylvanicus. Next base: position 23,648 of record NW_027460940.1, read on the forward strand.
TTTGGGAGCTGGGTGGTGCGACCCTCAAAGAACCAAAGAGTAAAACATCACTGTAGAAGGAGCTGTGGGCTGCATTCCGCCACCTGGCTCCCAGCTGCCTGGCTAGCTTATGCCCCTAAATAACAACACACAAATTGTATTCATTTAAACACTGCTTGGCCCATTAGTTCTAGCCTCTTACTGACTAACTCTCACATCTTAATTAACCCATATCTATTAATGCCTGTAGCACCTTACCGGGAAAATTCGAGCCTGCGTCCATCTTGGGTCAGAGCTTCATCGCATCTGCCCTGGAGAGGAGCAGCATGGCATCTGGCTGCCTTCCCTTCTTCCCAGCATTCTGTTCTGTCTATTCCACCTACCTACTTTTCTGACCTATCAGGCCAAGCAGTTTTCTTTATTGATTAACCAATGAAACATCAGATTGACAAATGACCTCCCCACATCATATCACACAACAGTCTGTAATTAATATTAAGCTCAGAGTGGTTATTTGAAAACTAGTGGGCAGGAGAGAAACCTCCACTTACAACCTGACATTTCGATTTTCCTTAAAACCTCTGGAAATCACCTCTCCTATCCAAGCATCACCATGGTCATGAGATTCAATATTAATTGTATCTCTGATCCAATCCTTCAGGAGTGTTGATCTTTCCTTTAGATGCCTAATTAACCATTTGCAATGTTCATTAGCATTTTCAAAAGTCAGAGATTCAATTATTATTTGTCTACCTTCTGAATCTGGCATCATTCTCTTTGCTGCTGAAGTCAATTTTTGTAAGAAATCTGTGAAGGTTTTCTTGGTTCCTGTATAAATTTAGTAAATGCCTCAATTTTCTTTCCTACATTCCAGTTCTGTCCCATGCATTGAAAGCTTCTGCATGGCATAAATCCAGGGCATGGTCATCATATTGAGACTGCCTTTGTATATCAGCATAATCTCTTTCTCCAAGAAGTTGGTCTTGGGGTATTTCTATACCTCTAGCTCTACTTCATTGTTCAATGTCTTTGCCTCATCTTTCCACCAGGTCCTCCATTGTAATTGAGAAACAGGCTCCAAAACTGCTGTAACCATCTCTCTCCAGTCTTTAGGGTAATTCTATTACAAGTTGACCACAAGTTTAACATCTGCTTCACAAAGGGTAAATGCATGTCACATGAGACTACCGCTTCCTTGAATCTCCTTAAATCTAACATTTTCACATTTCCACAGAAGTCCATTTAACTCTTGCACAGCTTTGGGGATATCTATCATTTGGCAGTTGTTCCTGTACGACGACTGGATACATTAAAGTTACTTGTTTGAAAACCTTAGGCTGTTTCTCTCTAACCTTCTAATGCAATGCTGAAATTGGTTCTCTATCAAATTCCTCTGTCTAGATCTGAATATCTCTATGATCTATTTTAATAAGTTTTTCTAAGGCCCATTTCTTGGCACTCAGATCAACCAACCCTTTAAGAGGTAAACCAAGAACTGTCAAACCAACAATGCAACCTTCCTACTGCTGTGACACTTTAATAGAGTTCTTCATGTTGTGGTGACTCCAGACCATAAAATTACTTCATTGTTACATCTTAACTGTAATTTTGTTACTGTTATTAATCATAATGTAAATATCCAATATTTAGAATATCTGATATGTGACCCCCCAAAAAAAGGTTTGCTACCTGCAGGCAGAGAACTGACTTAGGGCATATCATTAATTCATTTATTTGAAATCCTGTAGGTTTTTTTTTGTAAGGCATTTAGTGCTATAAATGTTACTCTTAGGACAGCCTTCATTACATTGCACAGATTATAATATGCTTTGTCTTCATTTATATAACATTGTTCTTTTTTTTTCAATTTTTTCTGGGCTTAATCTGACTCATAGTCATTCAATAGTGTGTTATTCTCCATGAGTTTAGGCATTCTGTAGTTCCTATGGCTGTTGACATCTGGCTTTATTTCATTGTGGTCAAGTGAAGTGTAAGTAGAGACTTGCTTTGTGTCCCAAAATATGATAATTTATTTTTTTGTCCAAATAACCTGTCAGTTGTGAAAGTGGAATATTGAAGTTGCCCACTATCATTTACTTTCATTATGTTGAAAATAATCTGTTCTTTTACACCTGTTAGTATTTGTTTTATGAAATTAGGAATCCCTGTAATTCATATTTTTAGAATCTGGAAAAGTGAGCACTGTTTTGTCAAATTACAAGTTGATTCCTAATCATGGTATTCAAGGCTCCTCTTAGTATGGAGCCAATTAATTTTAAGCTTTAAATTTTCAAACAGTTTCTATTTTATCTTTTCTGTAGCCAACTTCCTGTTCATCTACCAGTCTGTTTCCCATGGGCGCCCTGTCTCTGGTGTATTCTGTCCCAGGGTGACTCCATCTCCAGTCTTTTCAAGATGAAACACTGCTTGCAGCCTCAGCCCCAGCTGATTTCCGTACGTACCATTCTGCTTCACGCCTCACAGTTTCACAATGGCAGTACTGAATCAACTTCCATTTTCACAGGAAAAGGAAACTAATAAATTATTTTGCGTGAAAGGCTTGTTATGGGGTCGTTGACCTGTTTCCCTCCTTTCCCTAACATGTCGTTTCCTGGAAGTAAACAGGGCAAGTGAAATTGAAGCTTTCACTTCATTTTTCTTCTCCCCAGACAGCGTAACTCTGGTTCATTTGCAATGCTACGTCATATTTTTATACAGCTCCTCACATTTGTATATGCGCACTTACACCCATTGTTATTATTTTAAATTCCTTTAAACATCAAAAACAAAATACTCTGTGCTTTAACTTTTAACTGAGTAATGATTTACCAGATTTATTAAAGTCCACACACATACATCCAGTAAGCACCCTTGTCTCTGACATCTAGCTTTATTTCACTGTGGTCAAATGAAGTATAAGATATTATTTCTAAGTTGAGACTTGCTTTGAGTCCTAAAATATGATAATTTTTATATTTTTAGATAAAATTCTATGACCTGCAGAGAAGAATGTGTACTCAGTGTTTGAGCATCATGTTCTGTGGAGGTCTATTTGATTTATGATATTATCTCCAATGTCCTCAGTTTCTTAATTCACTTCTGTCTTTTTGTTTGTTTAGTTATTTCCTGTCTCACTTTTATTCTTAATTTCTTGAGACCCGGTGTGTTAGCCAGGGTTCTCTAGAGGAACATAACTTACAGACTTATACATGCGACTTATTCTAATGGCTTACAAGCAGCCGTGCCCCAGAGTGCTAAGACACATGATTAAGCATACTTCTAAATCTGTAATATTTAATTTTTTTCTTATACCATGGGAATTTCCAAAAACTTAGGGTTGGAGGAAGCTAACTGTAAATGGTTGCAAAATCTCCCACTCATGATGTGTCAGGCCTTATCTGGCCTGCCTCCTGAAGCTGCATGCATGGCCGATCTAGCATTTTGTCTACAGTGACTACACACCTGTCCTCCACGCCACTCTAGGATAAGCCATGAAAGCAGTTATGAGAGCATTTACCCTTGTTTTCTTTGAACCAGGTCTTTTGAGGTGGATACCAGGAAAGAAATGGGTTCAAAATTGATACTCCCAGCTGAGCAATAAGAGTCTGCTTAGACAATTCGTGAAGGATAACCCAAGATCCAATTTTCCAGTAAATTATATTAAGATATATTTTTTTGTCTAATAACAATATATTAAAAACAATGCTAGAGTGCCGGGTGGTGGTGGTGCATGCCTTTAATTCCAGCACTTGGGAGACAGAGGCAGGCAGATCTCTGTGAATTTGAGGCCAGCCTGGTCTACAAGAGCTAGTTCCATGACAAGCTCCAACGCTATAGAGAAACCCTGTCTCAAAAAACAAAACAAAACAAACAAACAAACAAAAAAAAAACCAAAAGAATAGTCTAGGAAGGGTTACTATTTTGAATGTGTTCAAGTTTACGTAAATTCAGTAACAATATTGGAAAGGAAAATAGCTGACTAACTCATAACCATTATTATAGAAACAATAACTATTTTAACATTGATTGAAAACTTGCTCTGTGCCCAATACAAAGAATTTTATGTTAAGCCATCTTACTAATTGGAAAGCTATCAGGTAAACACAGTGAGCTTTACTTACACAACCAGAGGCACAGGGTCCTTTGTTACAGTTTGTTAAGGAGTAGAGACCAAGCCGTGACCTGCTATATCATACTTCTCATTCTGAATCAGAATGGACACTGCAAATTACGAGAACAGAATCAGCAGATTAAAAAACAAAAACCCAAGAGAAGAAGTTGGCTGCCTTCCCCAAACTAAATGATTAGTGACGGTGAGGTCAAGTTCAGACATATCGAAGGCACACGTGTTTATAGTTCGTCATAACTGCTGCTGCTGTGAGCAAGAAGGATTCACTCCCCTCAAACGTGAGGGCCGCTTCCTCTGACACAGACACTAGACTTGCTGTGTAGTATCTGGCCTTGTGGGCAGAAAAAAAGCTAGATATTGGGCTTCCTTGATTCTGTTGGAGAAAGCATGACCTTTCTCACACTCTCTCTGTGTTCTGTCTCACAGTTTCTCTATTTCTCTCTTACTCACCTCCATAAGTTACTGAGTACCCTCCCCTTTTTTTTCCAGCCAAGAAGAAAAGGATTGCGTTTCCATCTAGGCTATGTAGACAGCCTGATTGTCAGCCGACTTGGGTCTCCATGTGGCTCTTCTCTCGGGCTCACTAAACATACTTGCAGTCATCCTCTCTTCTTTAGGAAGGTGTCTGTTCCCCCCTGCTGCAGTGACACACAGCTGATTTCCAGAAAGAGCTGGACTAAATCCTGCAATTGTATGTCCAGAGCGTTTAGCTGCAATTTGAGACAGTTTCAGCAAGACCTGAAACTGGCCTCCACACAGGAGATAACGTACCCTTCACTTGTCTGGCAGATAGTTTTGTCTCCTGTCCAACTTTTTGAAAGATGGAATTTTGAAACTATTTTCTTAAGCTCTCAGCATTCTTATTTTGATCTTCCTTGCCCAGGGAACCCGGGATTTTCTCACTGCCTGGATTAGCACAAGCAGGTCTGATTCTTGAAGGTGTTAGGGGTTTTCTCAAAAAGCAACGAGACTTGAAGTACGAGACAATGACTTCTGGATTGAAGCCAAGTCTAAGGTGGCTCTTGATTTTTTTTCCAGCACCTACTAATTTTGACCTGGAAAGTGGTTTTTTTTTTTTCGTATCCTATTTATTTCAAATAGTGTACTGAAGTTATAGAAATCAGAAAATTTCCAAACATGATGAGATCATTTTAAGAATTAAAAGGACAGATGGTGGAGTACACCTTTAATCCTAGGACTTGGGAAGCAGAGGCAGGTGGGTTTATATAAGTTCGAGGGGAGCATGGTCTACAGAGCAAGTTCCAGGGAAAGCCGAGGCTATACAAGGATATGGATGGTTTCTGTATTGGGGGAGGGATGGAGAGTGGGGATGGGCTCTTTTTGCCCCTCACCTTAATCTCTGGAATTGAGAACTCCCAACAAGGAAAGACCTCAAGGACTTTGGGAACTGGAAGGAAACCTCAGTTACCTGGCACTGAGCAGTCGCTAGCGGTCATTCTCTGTTCCACTCTCCAAGAGAAAGGCGGGGGAAGGGACAGAGGAGAATGTTTGGAAGCAGTGGTTGGAGATAAGGAGTTGGGGTATTCCTGGAATTAGGGAAGATGGGGGAACAATAGGTAGGAGAACAAGAGAAGAGAGGGGACACCTGACAGAAGAACCTAGGGATAAGGTAGCAGGGATGGGGCTCAGGAAACAGAAAGGTAAGGGGGCGGGGACACCTTGCAGCGGGTCACGGGGCGGGGACGCCAGGTGTAGGAGGCCCGGCGTCTGTGTGGGTGGAGCGATCTGGAGCCGGGAGTGATTCACCTTTCCCGGCCCTTCTGGCTCGGCTCGCCCCAACTCCGGATCTGGGCGGAGGGGCCTTGGGGCGTGTTTCCCCACCCCTTGCGGACTTCGGAACTGACTCGGACAGACTGGCGCCGGAACAGGAGTGGTCTCTACTGGACGGCAGCTTGGTGGGTTCGGGTCCTGCAAGAATGCGAGCCCTGTCGGCCGTGGACGCACTTGCCAGAATGCGACCCCCTCTCCGGGACCCCAGGGCGGCGGAGGACACTCACACGGCATTGCCAGCGCGCAAGAGCGCGGTGGAGAGACTGGCGGCCGACCGCGCCAAGTACGTTCGGAGCACGCCGGGATCCAGCCAGGCTTCTGTCTCCGAGGGCAGGGTCCCTGAGGCCGCAGGGGTGCAGCACCGCAACCCAGTTCCTTCGGCTGTTCCTCCAGCTCCCGTAGCCCGCAGGGTTATCCCTCGGAAGCCGCTGAGACCTGATTCGTTGGTCATCTACCGACAGAAATGCGAATTCGTCCGAGGGCCAGGAACAGACGGTTCCAGAGTTGGGACGGTGAAGAAGTTTTCCCAGGGGTCTCCCAAGGACAAAATACCAGTGGCCCCTGAGACGACCGTGGTGTCAGGTGAGGGCAAGACGAAGGAATCAGAGGCCACTTGGACCAAGTCCGATCAGGCGGTAGCCACTAGTCCAGCCTCTCCGTTATCACCTCCCACCCCTGTAGTGGCCACGGAGTCCCCAGGTGTGCCTTTGAAGGTGGCTTCCGAGGTTCCAGTTGCACCCTCCGCAGGGGAGCTACGGGTGTCGCGTCGCAGAGGATTGCAGCGCTCTCAGTCAGATCTCAGCTCCCGCTACTCGATAGCCAGGGCCGAACCCGACAACTTCTTCCTTTATTGCGGCCTGGAACCTGAAGTGGTGGAGGCTCTTGGGAGAGAGAACTTCTCTGCTGGGTCCGACTGTGTTACATTCAAAGTGCGGAGCGTGAGCATGGCTACTTCTGATAGTAGCTTCTCCAGGCACAGCGAGGACGGGCTGCAAGAAGAGGAGCTCATGGAGCAGATGCCCAGCACCACCTCTGTAGTAGAAAGGAACGCCCGTATCATAAAGTGGCTGTTTACCTGCAAGAAGGCCAAAGAAACCCCCAGCCAGAGGTTGCAGGGACCTGCCTGATTGACGTTTGATCCAGGTTAGAGGGTGGGGGGTGTGTTTATATGTGTTGACTAAACTGGGTGCTGGCCAATCACAGCTCCTGGTTAGAAAACAGAGCCTACAGTAAGAAGGCTTGCATTTGCCCTTCTGGTGTTGAATTTGAGTATCTGGAAAGGTCATTCAGTTAACACTCTCCCTGCTGGTTTATTGCAGCGTAGATGGTAGAAAGCAGAAGTACTAAATGGTCCAACCGGCAGTCTCACGCTCCCATTAACTCCTGTTTTGAAAGTAAACTCTGAGGCTTAGGTAGTTCTGCACCCAGCCAAACTCCTGGTGGGCCTTTCTGGTGTCTAAGGGGGCATTCTCAGCTCCTCTTAAGCCCCAATATCCCACTTCCAGCAAGCCGGTGGGGATCCCCCACCCCCATCCTAGGCTTTGAGGTTTTGAGATCTTGGTACTCCTTTAGCAAGAAAACTATGTTTTGTTTTGGTTTTTGTTGTGTTGTTTTTTGTTTGCTTGCTTGTTTTGCCAGAGATGATAATACAGACTGTAAGCACCTCCCAGTCTAGGAAGTAACCACACGCTTCTCTGTCCTCGGCCTGTGCGAAGGCGCTAAGGTTGCACACCTCCTTCTTTTCATTTGTTTCGAATATACCTTGGGAGTAGGAAGGAAAAGACACCTTTAAAGGAGTATTGTTGCGAACAAGGCATTTAAACATTTCAGCAGGTTTTTTTTTTCATTCTGCCTTTGAGAGCAAGTTACTGTGAAAATTTTTAAAAATCACATTTTCTGTCCCTGAGATGAATACTAACTAAAGACACCTTATTAGAATATGAAATTCCACGGGAGCAGACACTTAGATGCTTATATTCAGCCAATCTGTGTTTATGAACCAGCTGTTGACTGGTCTTTATACAGATAGATAGTATGGAAACGTGAATTATTTTTTCTTGATTTCAGAAGACTCAAACTTAAGTTCTTCATTATAATTTATTGAAGATTTGCATATTACACTAGTTCAAGTCCCCAAGGAAGGTATTCAAAGAATAACAATAAAATAACAGAAAATGTTGCATCCGTTTGTATTTTCACGAAATTGTCTTTGAATCTGAGCCGTGTGGGCGGTGGCAAGGGTACCATGGTGCAGCTCTGAGCACTGAGACATAGAGAGGGTAGTGGATGAGTAGATATGGAGAGAGAAGAAACAGCAAAGGGCTCAGCCCATCTCACAGGCACACATGCTAGAGCTGACTTATATTCATCTACAAAAGGAACGGAGACAGAGAAAGGTTGTTCCTCCTCGGTGTTTTATTTTCTGTGTAGCCAATAATCTACATTTGTTGTTGGTGATGTTCTGAGAGTGGTGCACAGGGGAGAAAAAATTGCCTATTTGAAGGAGACATAAGAAAACATAAATTGCCATAAGATAAACTTAGGGTGTAAATAATGTTGGGGTAACAAGATGCCACACCAATAAGCCAAAGTAAAACCTAGAGGATACTCATCCCTATTTTCTCAAGACTTCCGGATGGTTTTAGCATCATCACATGAAATTTGCTCCATTAACTTAATCTATTAAAAGATTAGCACAAAGCAGCCTGTGCTATATAAGCACTGCAGAGATATCTGGTACCTTGGGACGGTGAAGTGACATTGCTGGGCCTTCTCTAGCTCCTTAAGCTGGTGTTTGTTTGAGCCCACAGCTCCATTCACCTACTCCGACTAGGTGGCTAACACCAAAGCTGAGAGCAAAGAATGCATCTGTGGTTCTAGATTTTCTTCTAGCTTACTTTTGTGTTGAAATAGGATTGCAGGAAAATTACAGAGTAGCTGAGATTATCAAAGGTGGGATTTAGAAGTAAAAGACTAAATGCCATTTATAACAATGGTTCTCAACCCAAGGGTTGTAGACCCCTTGGAGCTCTAACAACCCTTGCACAGATGTCAACAAAGACTATCGGAAAACACAGATATTTATATTACTATTCATAACAGAAAAATTAGAGTTCTGAAGTAGCAAGGAAAATACTTTTGTGGTTGGGGGTCACCACACCTGAAGAACTGCATTAAAGGGTCGAAGCAATAGGAAGGTCAAGAACCACTTATGTTAATGAGTGTTTTGTTCACTTAGTAGACAGAGACCTATAGTTTGTAATAAATTATCCTTCTAGGAATTAAAGCATAAGTTTATAAGTTTCTTACCCAGCAGAATAAATATGTTTGCTGGTCAAAATTAAAAATAGCATAACTGCATACAAATCATAGAATTTTCACACCACCCCTAGGGACATGTGAGTAGATGGACGGTCACACATGGACAATTTTAGTAATATTTCCCAGAGTATAAATCACGAGAATTGACTTTACACCTTCAATTTTCAATTATCATCCTATGCATCAATTAATCAAGTTATTACCTGAAGAAATGTAGGTTTTTCTGACTTCTTAAAAAATAAAATATACAAATTGCTGGTTTTAATATTCACATAAAAGAAATAATTTGTCCTTGGGTAGCTAGGGATAAACATGGCTTGATTTTTGGATTAAAAAATCAGATATTGACAGCTACCTTCCCATTTCTTCTTGGAAAGAAAAAGTACCTGTAGAAGTCCTAACTGTATCTGAAATTTGGAAGACGGGTACTCAGTTCCCTTCTTGGTGTGCACTGGGAGCTCGACAGTGTCTCCAGGAACAGAGGGTAAGCAAACAAGTGACCAAAAGATTCTAAGGCCATCCTTCTCTGCTTCCGGGTCAGCACCTGGTCCTACTGGAGATGCTAGTCTTTGGAAAAGATGGAATCTGTTTGCCTCAAGTGTTCTATTAGACAGCCTACCTTGTTTTTGGTTTTGTTGCCTAGCCCTAGGCCAATATTCCTAGGTGGAAGGTTTTGTCAGTATTCCACTGTATGAGTTGTTGAAAGAAAAGAGAAATTTCAAAATTCCAGGAAAAGGCTTGTAGAGAGAGATAGTTTTCTATCAAAGAACCCAGATAAAAGCTCTCTTTAACATACCTAATATTTTTTCAAAATTTAAAGCACAAGAAGGATGTATTGAAATAATAGAACTATTATAAAACCAAAGAAAGGAGAGGCCATATTCTGTTGTTTGTTTTATAGCAGATGAGATGTGACTCATGGTTCATTTCTGTTTTCTCCACAGGAAGCAAACTTTTCTATGATGAAGGGACCCTTAGGTTGAATGGACTCCTGAGCCATGTGTTTGGTTCTGTTGACCAGGCTTGTATATTAGCTATGGTGAAGTGCTGCGGTGAAGATGGGCTGGAAGATATTAGTAGCTGTAAGAGGCAGCCTCCTTGTAAGAGTACATCCCAAAAGGCAGCTGAAGAAATGATAGCTGTTGGAGAATATTTTCAGGACTTTTTTTTTTTTGTCTGATGTACTGACAGTTTCTGCAATGTGTTTTGATAATATGTAAATAGATGCTTTCAAAGAAAAAAGTATGAAATCAAGCATGGATGTGGTAATATACTCCTTTCAACTAATTTATGCTACTTAAAGTTATGTAAGCACAAAGAGGCGTCCAATTAAGTGCTGTGGCTGACACAATCACTTGGCACTTACATTGGTTTCCTATACTATACAACCGACAGTCTTTTGTAATGATTTGAAGAGGACATTTAAAATCACTTTAAGGCTTCATGGTTCATTTTGTTAATGCCACTTTCTTCTTGGCCATAAA
>NW_027460941.1:0-5000 GCF_037038515.1 Microtus pennsylvanicus
CAAGCAAGCAAGCAAGCAGTGGCCATGGTGAAAGGAGACCTTAGATGGCAGGGAACTGCCGTTGCCGCCTCCTTCCCTCCCTTCCTCCCTCGGTCCCTCGGTCCCCCTCGGTCCCCCTCGGTCCCCCTCGGTCCCTCCCTCTCACCATGCCCTAATGGTTGCAGAAGCCCCTGGCCCATCTAGTCCTGTCACCGATCTGTCAGACACGCTCTTTGTTTCCCCGTGAGCGAGCGATCGATTCGCCTGCTTTCCTAGCTGCCTGTGGTCTCGGTCGTACTTTCGTTTTCGTAGCCCCGAATGTCCAGCCCGGCCCGCCGTTCACCGTGTTCGGGGGTGGGATGGGGAGGGGTGGGGGAACCGACAGGGGAGTTCCCTGTCCTGTTGTGGGCCCGTGCCACCTCCGGGCGTGAGCGTGGAAGGACGCTGTCACGCCAGAGAAGGTGAAGACGCCGCCGCCGCGGTCGCGGCCGAACGAGCGAGCGAGCGAGCGAGCGATCTATGGCGGTCGGTTGTCGGGCGCCCCCTAGCGGTGGCCTTTTTCTGCAACGCTCCTGGTCCTCGGTCGTTGACGAGGACGGGGCGAAATGGCTTTTGTGAGGCGGAAAGAATGACGAGAGTCCCGGCCCGGCAGGCGGGTGTGTCCCGGAGTCGGTGTCGTGCTTGGGGACGGTCTCTGTGTAGGAGGTTGTGCCGGAAGAGTCACCCATGGGTGTGTGCGTTGGGGATGGAACCCAGTGACGGGACCAGCTGGAGAGGGTGCTGGGAGACTTGAGCGGGTCGACCAGAAGGCTTCAGTCGTTCGCGTACTCCCGCTAGGTGTCGGGTCCACCCGGGCCCAGGATCGGTGAAATACCTCGGCTTTAAAAGTTGCTTTTCCCTTGCTTTTTCTCTCTTCTAAAGAGCCCTGGGACCCGGCGACCCGAGGCCGAGAGGAGGCGATGGTTGATCCCGGCTTCCCCGCTGCCCCGTCACGGACTCGTTGGGGTCTCGGACCTTTTTTTTTTTTTTTTTTTTTTTTCCTTCCTCTTGCCAGGAACCCTCGGTCCTCAGCGGCGGGCCTTGCCATCCTGAGGCCGAGAGGAGGCCGTGGTCCCGGCTTTCTCGCCTCCCTGTTCCGGACTCTCGGAGCTTTTTTATTTTCTTCCTCTTGCCAGGAACCCTCGGTCCTCAGCGGCGGGCCTTGCCATCCTGAGGCCGAGAGGAGGCCGTGGTCCCGGCTTCCTCGCCTCCCTGGTCCGGACTCTCGGAGCTTTTTTATTAATATTCTTCCTCTTGCCAGGAACCCTCGGTCCTCAGCGGCGGGCCTTGCCATGCTGAGGCCGAGAGGAGGCCGTGGTCCCGGCTTCCTCGCCTCCCTGGTCCGGACTCTCGGAGCTTTTTTATTAATATTCTTCCTCTTGCCAGGAACCCTCGGTCCTCAGCGGCGGGCCTTGCCATGCTGAGGCCGAGAGGAGGCCGTGGTCCCGGCTTCCTCGCCTCCCTGGTCCGGACTCGTTGGTGTCTCGGAGCTCTCCCCCGCCCCTTTCTCCTGCCCTCGGTCTTGCGAGAGCCCAGCGGCGGGCCTCGTGTTCTCGAGGCCGAGAGGAGGTGGTGGTCCCGGCTCCCCTGTTCACTGGTCCCCGGTTTCTTGGACTCGAGATCCCCCCCCAAGTTTTTCTTCTTGCCCTTCTCCATCCCTAGCGGCTGGTCGCAGGGTCCTCGGCCGGGAGGAGGCTGGGCGCCCGGCTTTCTGGCATGTCCACCTCGCTCTCTCGGTCCTTTCATGGTTATGAGGTCGACCAGTTGTTCCTTTGAGGGTCGGTTCTCTTGTTTATGGGGACATTTTTGGGACATTTCACCCAGCCTCACTTTCAGGAGTTCTGTGTGGTCTGTGAATGACTCCCCGTACCTGTTGCCATTCTTCTAATAATTGCTATCTGTCCTTATTGGACCTGCAGATAGGTGCTGACACGCTGTCCTTTAATTGGGTGACATTAAAGGACGCTAGGTGGCGGTCTCTCTTCCGAGCCTCACTGGGTGTTATTTTCCCCCGTCTAGCCCAGCCCGCGTCTCGCTGCTGTGCTTTCCCGTGAGGCTTTTTGAGATGACCGGCTTCCTTGCCTTGCTTTTGCCCGTGGTGAAGCGTGTCAGGCGTCCCCGCTTCGTGGTTTGTCACCCGTTCTGTTTGGATGGTGGGACCTGTCTCTCGATGCTGCTCCCTTACCGTCCCGGTGCTTTTTTTTTTTTCTTTTTTTTTTTGCGGGCGGGGACCAGGTTGTGGAGCTCCCGAGTCTCCTCCATGGTCCTCTGCTCCCGTGTGCCTCCCGAGCGCACCGGTTTTTTTTTTTTTTTACCCCCCCCTCCCAGCTTGTGGAGCTCCCGAGTCTCCATGAGTCCTTTTTTTTGGGTTGCGGGTGGCCCGGCCCTTCTGCTGCCTCATGTTATGTGCCTCCCGAGTGCACTCCTCTTTCATTGGATTCCCCGTTGACCCCCCCACCGCTCTTTTTTGGTGTGGAGGTGTGAAGGGTTTTCTTTTCTTTTTTTTTTTTTTTTCTTTTTCTTCTGTGGCATGTGTTGGGTCTGTGGTTGATCTCTCGCTCGATTCTTCCCGGTTCTGCTTTGTTGATCGATGTGGTGCGCTTGCCCTGTGTTCATTCGGGCCGGAGGCCTAAGCCGCGCCAGGCGAGGGACGGACATTCATGGCGAATGGCGGCCGCTCTTCTCGTTCTGCCAGCGGGCCCCTCGTCTCTCCTCCCCACCTTTACCGGTGGTGTGTGGAAGGCAGGGGTGCGGTTATCCGGCCCGAGCCCTGTGAAAGCCCCCCCGCACTCCTCGCTGTGGTTCGTGGGGGTTCCTGTGAGGCGCGCCGGGGGCTTTGTTCCCCGTCGCGCGTTTCGCTATGCCCACCGCGTGTGGGTCTGTTTGGCCCTCCTCCCTCCGAGCCGGGGGAGGGTCGGCTGATTGCCGCGTTACGTGCCCCTCCCGACCGGGCTCGTGTGCACGCGCCTTGCTTGCGATCCTCGTGGTGCTCCTGGAGCGTTCCAGGCCGATCTTCAGAGGTGCCCGGTTCTGAGCGGCGGCGGCGTTTCCCGGTTCTCTGACGTGTATGCCTCCTGTGTGCGGTACGGCCATTAGCGGTGTTCCTCTGCGAGGTGTGTGATCCCGAGGATCAAGAAAAAAAGGGGGTCGAGGCGAGCGGGTAAGAGAGGCTCGCTGCGGTAAGATGGCTCTCTCACGGCCGTCTCGTGAGATCGGGCGAGCGGCCCACCACGCGCTGCCTTCTCCCGTAGGCGGTGAGCCGTTGGGTGGTGTTGAGCGGTCGCGGCCGGCCTTTTTAATTTTCTTCTCACCGTTAAAGGTGGTCCGTCGGTGACGGACTGAGAATTGCCTCCCCGCCTGGTGCAGACCCGGTGGGTGTTGCCGCAGAGGCAGGCCTGGCTCTCGGGGGACCTCTTGTGTAGTATGCTTTTTCTCGGTCCGGTCCCCCGTGTCCGCGAACGCTCAAGAGTACGCCCCGGAAAGGAAGAAAAAGCCTTACCGATACCGCAGACCCCCCCGCCTCGCCGCGCTCGAGATCATTGAGCGGTGTGTGTGTGTCGCTTCCCCTGCTCTTGCGCTGCCGCGACCGGAGGCTCGTCGGGCCGGGTCCGTCCCGCCTGCCCTCAGTGAGAAAAAGTGCCTTCTCTAGCGATCCGATGAAGAGAGGGCGTGCTTGGGGTCGCCCCGGCACGCCCCGACCGCCCGATGCGCGTAGCTTCGGCCGGGTGCCCCTCGCCGCGTCCCGTCTTTGGGGGGGGAAACCCGAGCGTTTGTGTCACCCGCTGCGGCCCGCGCCTCCTCGCTCCGAGTCCGGGGAGGAACCACGCGGGGCAAGAGAGCGTGTCGTGGACTCGGCTGGCGTGCCGTGTCGGAGCCTGGGACGTGTTACCCGTGGCGGGGAAAGATGGGGGCGCGTGCGCGCACGCCCGAGTGCCGCGGGACCCCGATTCCCCCGCTCCCCCGAGGGTGCGTACGCGCCTCGGTCGGGGCGCGGAGCCGAGCGGGAAGAGCGGGGCTGGGTGGCGGTGGGCTCCCGGGCCCCACCCGTCCACCGTCCGTGCCCGCCGCGAGCGGTCCCTCCCGCGCTTCCCCGTCTTTGCCGTTCCCGCGGACCGCGGCCTCGTCGCGCGCGTCGCGTGCGTGCGTCGCTCGTGTTGTGTGCCGTGTGGAGGTCGCCTCGCTCCCCCTCCCCGGCAGCGTTCCCACGGTTGGGGAGCAGCGGTTGACCCGTCCCTCCTCGGGGTCGGGGATCCGGTTCTGGCTTTGCGGGGTCGTGACCTCTCTCTCGGGTGCGGCCTTTGGAGAGAACGGCGGTCGGTCGTCTCCCGGCGCGTCGCCGGACGCGTCGGGGCCCGTCGCCGCCGGAGGGCCTTCCTTCGGCGTCGGCGGGCGCGTCTGTCTCGGCGGTGGGTCCGCGCGAGAGGGTGCGAGAGGCAGGCTCTGCGCGTTTCGGGAACCTCGCGAGGGAAAAGGAGGCTTAGCGGACGTCCGTCGTCTGCGGCGTGGCGGTGGGTCCGCCGGCCGAGGTGCCGGCCCCGTCGTCGTCGTCCTCCGGGAAGGCGCGTCTCGTGTGGGGAACCGCCACCGCACCGGGTTGGGTGCCTGGCGGTGAGATACCCCCCACTTGCGTGCTCTTTTCCTCCGGTGCGGCGGCGGGGGCTCCGGTCGATGACTCTCCCCGTCCCCGAGGTCCGGGCCCGTCCGAACGTCGTGGGCCGCGGCGTCCCCCCTCACGTCCCTCGAGGGGAAGACCGTCCGCGTGTCGTCGTCTCTTTCCCTCCTCCCGCCTCTCCCCCGCGTTTGCGAGCACGCGCGCGGCCCGGTTTTTCGCGGCGTCCCGGTCCCCGCCGCCTCCGCCACTCGTCCGGGGGCGGCCGCCGTCCGTCTCTCCCGCCAAGCCCGTTGGCGCGGTGTGTCGTCTCCCGCCCGGCCGGTTCCCGGTCTCCCGACCCCGCCCGGAGCGGGTCCGGGATCATCCCGCT
>NW_027460941.1:15000-34282 GCF_037038515.1 Microtus pennsylvanicus
CTCCAAAGGACCGGGGTAGACCAGTAGTCCCTCCCTCCCACCGGGCGGGAGGCCATTTTTTCCCGGGGATGCGGCAGGTCGACCAGATGTCCCGCTGGACTCTTTTTTTTTTTTTTTTTTTTTTTTTTTTAATAAAATATATATTATATCTTCCTAGACCTGACGGGTCGACCAGTTGTCTCTGTGCACTTCCTTTTTTTTTGACGGACTGGAAGCGGGTCGACCAGTTGTCCGATTAAAGATCTGGCCTTAAAATGCTAAGTACCGGGGTCGACCAGTTGGCCTTGTGAACTTGGGTCGACCAGTTGTCTTTTTCCATGTCTTGATTGACTGATGTCATTCTTTATCTCTTTTGTTCTCTATGCCAAAACGCCCCACTCACCAAACACTTTTTTTAAATTTATTTATTTACTTCTTTTTATTTTACTATTTATTTATTTATTTATTTATTTATTTATTTATTTATTTATTTATACATACATACATACATACATACATACATCCATCCATCCATCCATCCATACATACATACATACATCCATACATACATACATACATCCATCCTGTCTATCTGTCCAGATGGGGCAGGGGTAGAAGGGGCTAGCTATGAGAGGAAGGTGCTCGGTGGGCATCCAGTTGTAAATAAGGCTGGGAATAAATAGCTGAATATTAATTCATTTGAGTAATATTAAAACTGTTCAAGTAGAAAACAATTGCTTTCTTTTCTGTTTGCCCAGAGATCTGACTGACTGCAACTTGGAAAGAAGACGGCCCTGCTGGACAGAGACCTCCCTCCTGCTTTGGGTGGGGCGGCTGAGTGAACGTGGGTGGGTCGACCAGTTTACATGTTTATTTCCACGTTTTGTCTTTTATGGATTGAATGGATGTGTCTCATTTTTTTTTTTCACGATTGCTTGCTTGCTTGCTTGCTTACTTACTTACTTACTTACTTATCTGTTCAGCCCATCTCATTTACTTACTTCTTTAAAAAAAATGACCCACCTAGTTATTTACTTACTTACTTACTTGTTCATTCATTCCTTCACTTCCTTATCTTCTTTCATATATCTGTTTATTTATCTGCTGATTTAGCGTGACTCATTTACTTATTGAATGTTTCAATTATTATTTAGTTTTATTCATTTATTCATTCTTTATGTCTATTTTTATGTATGTATTTACTTACTTTCTTAATTTTTTTTTTACTTTTTAAAATTTACTTAAATTTTTTCTTTCTTTGGGAATGTAGATTCTTTCTTTCTTCCTTTCTTCCTTTCTTTCCTTCTTTCTGTCTCCTGACTGTCACTGGCTAAGAAAATGGTGGCCTCCATGTCACTGGTCAGCGTAGCAGCTCCTAAAATGGAATTTGATGAAGGGATACATAGATAGATAGATAGATAGATAGATAGATAGATAGATAGATAGATAGATAGAGATGATGCGCACACGCTCACACACACACACACACACACACACACACACATATGCACGCACGTGCATGACATGTACAGATGGGGGGCGATTCCAATGTTTTCAGAGGAAGGTGCTCGCTGGTAATAATAAATGTGCTGGTAAATAAGGCTGGAAATAGCTGAATATTAAATCATTAAAACTCTTCAAATAAATAAAAAGCAATTCCATTTCTCTCTCTCTCTCTCTCTCTCTCTTTCTCACCATATACCAGCACATCTGAACTGACTGCAACATACAAAAGAAGAAGAAACACGGAAAGAAGACATCCCTGCTGGACAGGATCTGAGATGAGAATAAATTCATCGAATGGCTGCCAACAGCATTTCATTGAGAAGAGATTCCACATTTTATGCTGTACAGTTACTTAGTTAGATAGATAGATAGATAGATAGATAGATAGATAGATAGATAGATAGATAAAGAGAGGCCTGTGAACTGGGGTGGGGTGTGGCTTCTCAGGTCACCTCAGGTCAGGGAGGGGCTGAGGAGTGTCCCATTGGCCTTGACAATAGGCACGAGTCAGACGTTAACGTCAGGGCAGGGCCTGAGAGTTCCTCAAAGGGAATGAATGGAGACCCTTGCTTACCTAAGAAATGCCTGACCTTGGAAAAGGACTTGTGGAAAGCGGGTGGGCCCTTGAAACTGTGGTTTCACGTCTTACTAGAAA
Organism: Microtus pennsylvanicus; assembly: GCF_037038515.1. Taxonomy (NCBI): domain Eukaryota; kingdom Metazoa; phylum Chordata; class Mammalia; order Rodentia; family Cricetidae; genus Microtus; species Microtus pennsylvanicus. Next base: position 17,141 of record NW_027460941.1, read on the forward strand.
GCTCCCTCTTGGAAGGGAAAGTCATCGTGATATCTTACTCTTTTCCCAAGGATACCCTACCTACCCTTCTGATCATTCTTACTGAATTGTCTTCCACTGCAAATAAATAAATAAATAAATGAGTGAGTGAGTGAGTGAGTAAGTAAGTAAGTAAGCAAATACGTGGATGGATGAACAAATAAATACAAAGTTTGCTGTTGTTGACTGACTTTTGATTTCATAATGAATCTCTCTCTCTCTCTCTCTCTCTCTCTCTCTCTCTCTCTCTCACACACACACACACACACACACACAAACACTAAATATACAATAAAAGGAAGCATAACACTTTTACTCGGGGGGCAGAGTGAACTGTGAAAGTTTTCCAGGCGGGGGGGGGGGAGAGACAGAATATAAGAACAAAATGAGAAAAAAGGAAAAATAGTGTTGGCTGGCTGGACGGCTTTCAGTTCCCTGACAGAAATGAGCACATTGTGGAGGAAACACAAAGTTGTTACACTATGTGGGTGTGATGAGGAGAGATTGTGAGTGAGTGTCCTTTCAGAAGAAAGTTAGTCCCATAGTTGATGAAATTCATTATCCCAAAACTTCAGCAGAATATATCCCAAGTTTGCAAATGTGTGATCAGCTTGTGACAGGTTGGGCTGGAGATGCTGAGAACTGGGGAGCCCTCAATGCAAGAGCAGACACTCATTCCCATGAAGAGGGAGAGAGAGAGGGAGGGAGGGATCATTCATTCCTATACTCAAGTTTAAAGAAAGATGAGTGGCTATCTATGGAGAGACCACTCACAGATATGAAAAATCATTTCCTAAAAATCAAATTTCTCAGTCAGTATGCAACTGCTATGGTGCTTCTCCTAGATAGAGCAAAACACACAAACAAACAAACTGATTCCTTGATCTAGAGCCACAGTGCACATGCTGTGGAAAAGGGGACATGGCCAACTTGAATCACAATATTCATCAGAGCATGAAAAGAGCGTAAAAAGGACACAGAGGAGAGATAATTGTGGTCCTTCCTTCCTCCCTCCCTCCCTCCTTCCCTCAGGAAGTGACTAACAGATGAGACTTTGTCCAAGCAGGTTCTGTCTGAAATATCAGACTTGAGTTTCCCCCCTCTGTGGGTATTAGTTAATCAGTCCTCCCTTCTTTCTGTAGGAAGGTGGTGCATGTCTCTCAGAAGTTACCTGGTTTCCTCTGCACAAGGTGAACCAGGGAAAAGCTTTCTAAGCCTTATTCAGACCTATAGAGGCTGCGCTGTGACTTCAGAGACCTCAGGGAGGAGTATAGGGCTGGGTGGGTGGGTGCTTGATGCTTCAGACTCATGTCATTGAAGGACATAACATAGTCTGGATTCACAGAGATTCACAACACAGAGCCATTGTCACTTACTAACAGCCCAGGACACCCAGAGCTAACAAGAAATTGCAGTCTCAGCCGGGCTTTAATCACAGCACACACACAGATCTCTGTGAATTCAAAGATGGCCTGATTTACAGAGTGAGTTTTAGGACAGCCCAAGATACACAAAGAAACCCTTTCTTGAAAAACAAAGCAAAACAGCAAAAGAAAGAAAGAAAGAAAGAAAGAAAGAAAAGGAAAGGAAAAAGAAAAAAATGGCAGTCTCTTTCCACTCTTTCCTCCATTGGCTCTTAAAGAGCTCTCAAGCTGAACTGGAGACCATGGTGTCACTCAAAACTGGGAAGCCAGAAACCTTAGGGGGGTCACAGGAGTCGGACTGACTGCAGCACTTGATGCCTCAACCCTGCTAATGGCTGTGATATAAGGCATGGTAAAATACGGGCTTTGGCAGAGCGCTACTCCCCTTTCTCTATTATTATTGCTACACAACGAAAAGGACCGGGGGGGGGGGGGGTGTGATGATGTGCAGTCAGTGCTGGTATTGAAATCTCACTGACTCCTTCCGCACTCCTTGTCAATTCCCGACTTTGTCAAATCAACTATCGTGAATCTTTGATGTGGGTTGGCCCTTTAGGAACTCAGAGAAACAAGACAGACAGACCTGTTTCATCCCAGAAACCTCCCAGTTCCTGAGCCCTAGCCCTGGAAATCTCAAAGCCATCACATCCAGAAATCTCTCTAGTCCCTGCTAGTGGTGAACTCACTTCGTCTTCCCCAGGACCACTAATTATTTCTCCATGTTTTCCTGTGAGATCTGAGGCCAGCTTTCTTCTTCCTCCCTCTGGCCTCTCCACGAACGATCTCCATTCTCTAGACAACATGTCTAGAACCGAGTCTTATAGGCACCGAGAGAGTGTGTCTTGAGGGCAGTTGGCGTTTCTAGGACACGAGTGACATCACAAAATTCCGAGAGCTCTCTGGGATACCGTGGAATTTCCAGAGAAGGGACAGCTGATGTCGTGAGGCACGGCCTTTACCTCCTTGCTGATATTTCTCCCCGAACTGACCGACCGACCGACCGACCAACCGGAACCTGAGGTTTCCTTTCCAGGAGTCTCTCCTCCGACACAGAGGGAGCCATTCAGGATTTCCTCCTTCCAAAACCAGAAATTTCTCTCTGCTTCATTAATATCTTCTCACTACTTCCTGAACCCATGGGGAGTTAGTTAGTTGAACACTCACTTTTTTCATGAATGACCCTTCCTCCCTCTCCTGAACATCTCATATTACTGATTCATACTCAGTAAAACAGTAATATGAGAAATTAGGCCAGGAGGACACGGAAGATGAGGGTTGAGTCTTCTGAAGTGAACAAGCACTTAAGGGAATTTGACTCTGAGTGGCAAGACATGAATAGCTGCTGCCAAGGCACAGATACAGGCACCAACTGGGCCCTCGGCATCCTCCTGCATCATCAGAGCTGTGTGAGGGGCCGTGTTCAACAGGAGAGGGCATTTTCGAGGACAGCACTGTTTTCTTTTTCTTCTTTCTTTCTTTCTTTCTTTCTTTCTTTCTTTCTTTTTTTTTTTTTTTCGAGACAGGGTTGTTCTGTAGTTTTTTTTTTTTTTTTTGGAGCCTGTCCTGGAACTAGCTCTTGTAGACCAGGCTGGTCTTGAACTCACATGCTTTCTTTTTTTTTTCTATTGGATATTTTTGGCTTCTTTGGTTTTTTTTTTTTTCGGGTTTTTTTTTTTTTTTTTTTTTTTTTTTTTTTTTTTGGTTTTTTTTGAGACAGGGTTTCTCTGCGGCTTTGGAGCCTGTCCTGGAGCTAGCTCAGTAGATCAGGCTGGTATTTTTGGCTTCTTTATCAAAGATCAGGTGTTCGAAGATGTGTGGATCGATATCCGGGTCTTCTATTCGGTTCCATTGGTCCTCCTGTCTGTTCTTATGCCAGGACCAGGCTGTTTTCAGAACTGTAGCTTACAGAGTGTTCTTGCAGGTGGGGCACAGAAGAGGTTAATTACGGTACCTTAGTTCTTCTGCTTTTCTAGCAGACCGGAGCCCAGCTGACAGGAATCCAGTAGAGATGGTGTCAAGGTTCACACTGACACTAACAGCTGTAACTTGAGCAGGATTTGTGATCCACATGAAATTTGCAATGAATTGCAGCAAATCTGTGACACTCGAACTTGCTCAGGCTCAGTATCTGAACATACAGATGTTTGCAATGATCACTGGCTTCAGGATTTGTTGTTGTTGTTGTTGTTGTTGTTTTGTTTTTCCACGAGACAGGGTTTCCCTGTAGCTGAAGTTTAACGGCCTGGTGTTTTTGTGACTTACTGCTTCAAAGAACTTCTCCATTTCTTTATCCCTAAGGGAAAAGAAATATAATCACTAAATACTTCTTAAGAACCATTCTTCCTTGAAATATATAGACCACTGAGAATAATCCTTGACAGAATGGGAATACAAAAGCCTTATCAAACCACTTTAAGATTCAATTGAACAGAAAACATGTTGTTCTGTACTGAAGCTCTGAGGTCCCATCTTATGAATAGGCTGTTTAGGACCAACTTACTTGAAGACATCTGGACAGAAGCTGTGTAATGACATTCCTCCTAAGACTCACTTCCAAGTTTTAGCACTTTGGAGATAATACACATTTAAGCATAAGGGTGCCTACCCATTTTCTCATTCAAGTAATGTTCTCATCATTCAGTGATTTCTCCTCCCTTTTTCTTTTGGGGAGTGGCATGATTAGATCAGGAAAAGAAGGATGTGTGTGGCAAGTCGGTGCCCACTCAGAGTCACCCACACATTTGAGGACAGAACAGAGAAACAAGATCGGCGGGGGGGGGGGGGGGGGGCGCGGGAGAATTCTGCTGAATGAAATTAGAGTTATGGATGGGCTGCCAGCTATCTCGTGGCTTCTGTAAGTACAGGAACTCAACAAAGACAGAGACATGCCAGACAGGAGGTTTTGGTAAAAATCTGAACTGAACTGAATAGAAACTGGCTATTACGTATTAGTGTTTTCAGAGTTATGTCTGAGGAACCTTCTACTTAAATGAAATAAAACCAAATCCTTTCAAACATCCAGGTGTCCTCTGAGGGGGCATGGAAAACAAAACAAAACAAAAAGATAAGAGGGATTTTAGTTGTTCCAAAAACCATCAGGAACAAAACTTCCCCAGGAGAATAGCAAGAGTTCATTGGGCAACTGTCCGTCTCCTGTTGCATCGTTTCAAGTTTTTCTAACTTGAGACTGGATGGTGTCAGCTGTAAGATTTTCATCTTTTGTGCTTGAATTCACTCATTGCAAAAAAAAAAAAAACCCTTATTTATTTTTTTATTTCACATTTTAACTTGATTTTTTTTCTTTTTATGAGACAGGAATTGGCTTTTTATTTATGCTCCAGACAATCTATCTCACTACATGGCCCAGGACTTCTTCTTTCTGAACACTTCTTCTGCAAATAAAATCTTTTTTTTTAAAATTATTTATTTATTTATTTATTATGTATACAGCATTCCTTCCATGCATGACTGCAGGCCAGAAGACCCCATTACAGATGGTTGTGAGCCACCATATCGTTGCTAGTAATTGAACTCAGGACCTTTGGAAGAACAGTCAGTGCTCTTAACCTCTGAGCCATATCTACAGCCCCTGAAAATATAATCTTAAAAGAAAAAGTAAAATTAAAATGAATGGCCTGGCATTAACAAAGACAAAAAAAAAAAAAAAGAAAAAGAAAAAGAAAAAAAACCCTGCATTTTCTTGCTTGCTTTTTTTTTTCTCTTCTTTTATTATTTTTTGAGGCACGGTTTCTCTGTGTAACAGCCCTAGCTGTCCTGGAACTCAGTTTATAGACCAGGCTGTCTTGTTGGTAACGTTCTCTTTTTATTTTTATTTCCTATCTGTAAATCCACATTTCTCTCTCTCTCTCTCTCTCTCTCTCTCTCTCGCTTTCTCTCTCTCTCAATTTATTTATTTTTTTGTTTGGTTTTGTGTTTTGCTTTATGAGACAGGGTTTCTCTGCTGCTTTGGAGACTGTTCTTGGAACTAGCTCCTTTCTTGTAGACCAGGCTGGCCTAAAACTTCCAGAGATCCTGCCTCTGCCAGATATGGAGTCAGTGCTCTTGAATGCCTTCATCTGGTGAGGTCAAAATATACCCCCCCCCCACACACACACCAAACACAAACACAGGCACAGGCACACCCAGAGACACATAAATAAACTTTTCAATTAAGAGCCTGGAGAGCTAGTTTGGCGGCTCTTCCTGAGAAATTGGGGTCAATTCCCAGCACCTGCATGGTTAAATAAATCATAAAAAAAATTCTTTAAGAAATTGAAATTAAACTACACAACTGGAAACACTGTCTCAAATAAAAGGAAAATAAAATGTAAAAGAGTGCAGTGCTAAGTGCAGTTATGAAAATGTTTGGAAATATGACACCTTCCCTGTCTCCCCCACATACACAGGCACACCGAGAGAGGTTTAAATAAAATTTGAAATTGGCTGGGCAGTGGTGGTGGCACATGCCTTTATTCCCAGCACACATGGGGCAGAGGCAGGTGAATTTCTTGGGAGTTGGAAGCCAGCCTGGTCTACAAGAGCTAGTTCCAGATCAGCTAGGACTGTTTCCCAGGGAAACCCTGTCTCGAAAAACAAAACAAAAAAATTAAAATTGAAGTAAATGTACAAGCCAAAGCTACAGGCCCTGGCCTCCACTCCTGCCCCTGAGGGCACCCGGTAAAAGTGAGAAGGCAGATTTCAGAGACTAGTAAAGTTCAAGGTCACCAGCCCTTCCTAACAGCTAGAACTCCTTGCTGAACCATTAAAGGGTGAGTCTAAGGAGGGCAGTGGTGGCGCACGCCTTTACTCCCAGCACTCGGAGGCAGAGGCAGGCAGATCTCTGGGAGTTCCAGGACAGGCACCAAAGCTACAGAGAAACCTTGTCTCAAAAAACCAATAAATAATATAATATAATATAATATAATATAATATAATATAATATAATATAATATAATATAAAGGGTGAGGCTACAACTTGATTGGTCTGCTTAGATATGCATTTTTAAAATTTTTTTTGGTTTTTTTAGATATGCATATTTTTGTTAGAGTCGTTTTTGTTTTACTGGGCAGGAAAAGATATCCAAGTGGAAATTTTTCCACAGCTGCTTTAATTTTCTCAGACTCTGTATTTAGTATGAGAAGTGGGGTAGGTTGTACAAACACAACTACTGAAGAAAAGAAACCCCAAGAAAGCAAGTGAGTGGTTGCCATGGTGAAATGTCTTTGAAAGGCATTTAGGTGACTGGGAACTGCCCTTGCTGCCTCCCTCCTTTCCTCACTCTCACCAATCCATAATTGTGGCAGCCCCTTGGCCCACATAGTCCTTTCACTGATCGGTCAGACACACTCTTTGCTTTATTTTTTAATTTTTGAATTATGGGTGAAGTCAATTCATTGAGCTCTTAGATTATTATTGTTATTATTATTATTATTATTATTATTATTATTAATTTATTTGTGGTTTTTCTACATAGGGATTCCCTGTGTATGCTTGTTTGCCCTGGAACTCACTTTGTAGACAAGGCTGGCCTCAGACTCACAGAGATCTAGCTGCCCCTGCCTCTACCTCTGCCTGCTAGTGCCGGAATAAAAGGCCTGTACTAAACACATGTTTAGTTTCTCTGTGTCTGTCGTCTCTTTGCCTGCAGAACAAGGTAGCCTCAAACTCACAGCGATCTGCCTGCCTCTGCCTCTCCTGATCTCTGAGGGCTGAGAACTGAGAATAAAGAAATGTGCTGCCCAAAATATACTGCTGCTGCTGCTGCTGCTGCTGCTGCTGCTGCTGCAATTAAAAAAAAATAAATTAAAATAAAATAACCTGAGATAAACAAAGAAAAAAAGGACAACACCAGTTTTTCTTCCTTCTTTTCTTCCTTCCTTCCTTGTTTTTTTTTTTTTTTTGTTTTCTTCTTTTATTATTTTTTTGGTACAGGGTTTATCTGTATAATACCTTTAACTCACTATATAAACCAGGCTGTCATCTTGGTGACATTATGGTTTTGTTTCTTATTTCCTGTTTGATCATTTCTTCTCTCTCTCTCTCTCTCTCTCTCTCTCTCTCTCTCTCTCTCTCTCTCTCACACACACACACACACACACACACACACAGATTTAATTTATGTTTTTTATTTTTGTTTGTGTTTTTGTTTTGATTTTCAAGGCAGGGTTTTCTCTGTTGCTTTGGAGCCTGTCTTTGAAACTAGCTCTCGTCGACCAGACTGGCCTCAAACTCCCAGAGATCCACCTGCCTCTCTGCCAGATATGGAACCAGTCCTTTTGAATGCTTTCATCCTTCCTGGTCTTTAAAAATTTGAAATGAAACTAAGTTCTACACAACTGGAAAGACTCAAATAAAAGTTAAATAAAATGTTCTGAAATAGGACACCTTCCCTGCCCTCCCCACGAGGTCACACTTGGTGCAGACAGACCAAGAGATACAAACAAAATTTGAAATTAAACTAAATGTACATGAAACTAACAGAATGAGATACCAAAAACTTAGTTGGGTTGTCACTGTGGTACACATCTTTTATTCTATCATCCAAGTGACAGAGACAGGTGTACCTCTGTGAATTCCCAGGCTTTGTAGAAAGGCCCCCATCCCAAATTAAATAAATATATATATATATATATATATGTTCAACCAAAAAAAAAAGGAAGAAAAGAAGAAAGAAACATTATGAACTGTCTCCTTGTTTCTAGAAACTTGTTTTGATTTGCGTTTCTCTGATGACTAAGGGTGTTGAACATTTCCTTAAGTGTCTTTCAGCCATTTTAGATTCCTCGGTTGAGTGTTCTCTGTTTAAGTCTGTACTCCATTTTGTGAATTGGATTATTTGTTCTTGAGATGACCAATGTCTTGAGTTCTTTGTATGTTTTGGAGCTCAGACCTCTGTCTGATGTGGGGTTAGTGAAGATCTTTTTCGTTTTGTCTTGTTGGCCATTTCCTTTGCTTTACAGAAGAAGCTTTTCAGTTTCAGGAGGTCCCATTGATTCATTTTGTTTCTCTCAGAGTCCCTGCTACTGGAGTTAGATTTAGGAAGCGGTCTCCTGTGCTGATGCGTTCAAATGCGTTTGATATTTTTATTTTTATATTCTTTTATTGTGGATGAAGTCAATTATTTGAACTCTCAAATATTTTTATTGTTATTATCTCTTTATTTGTTTGTTTATTTGTGGTTTTTCAACATAGGGTTTCGTTGTGTACCCTTGTATGCCCTGGGACTCACTTTGTACACAAGAAAGACTGGCCTCAGACTCACAGAGAGCCATCTGCCTCTGCCTCCTAATGCTGGGATTAAAGGCTAAACAACCTTTTTTATATATTTATTTTTCTAATAATTTATTTTATCGGCATTGGTGTTTTGCCTTAAACTCACAGTGATCTGCCTGCCTTGGTCTCCCTGATCTTGGAGGTGTTTTTATCATCTCTCTCTCTCTCTCTCTCTCTCTCTCTCTCTCTCTCTCTCTCTCTCTCTCTGTGTCTGGCTATCTAGCTATCTATCCATTCATTTATTAGTTTATGTATTTATTTATTTTTTGGTTGTTCTTGTTGTTTTCTGAGACAGGATTTCTCTCTAGCTTTGGAGTCTGTCCTGGATCCAGACCTGGTCACAGCTGTACTGGAAAATAAAATAAAACAAACAAACAAAAACAAAAACAAAGCAAAGCAAAGCAAAAGCCAGGCAGGACTGTATGGTTGACCTTCCCTTTTCCCCTCCCCCATGGGCTCCTCAGAGGCGGTGAGGCCTCCTGCAGGGAATCCACAGAGCCTCTGCCCAAGGCTCTCCAGGGAACCCACTCTCTCCCTTTCCCCCAGCCCCAGGGCTGCCGGCCACATCTATCTCAGGCGTAGGTGGCGGGCACTCTGGCTATCCGGGACGTGACAGACACAGACACACAGAAGCAGGGAGGAACGCTGCCCACTCTCTCACTAGATGCAGGCATGCAGGAGGAACAATGAAAGAATGAGAACTGGAGAGATGGAATTTCTGGAATGTCCAGAAACCACATGGTGGGGATCTAGTGACCTCTTCTGGTGACAGGGAGTACAGCACAGATTTGGGTTCTTGTGCTCCTGAGATGTAACCCCCACAAGGCAGCAGCTCATAAGTGATTGTAAATCCAGTTTCACACGACTGCACATAAAATAAAGTTAAATAAATCATAAAAAATTCTTTAAAATTTTGAAATTAAAATAAGTTCTACACAACCGGAAAGACTGTCTCAAATAAAAGTAAAATAAAATGTTCTGAAATAGGACAACTTCCCTGCCCCCCCACCCCCACAGGGACACACTTGGTGCAGACCAAGAGATACAAACAAAATTTGAAATTAAACTAAATGTACAAGAAACTGAGCCTGGTTATTGTGGTGCACATCTTTTATTCTATCATCAAAGAGACAGAGGCAGGTGGACCTCTGTGAATTCCCAGGCTTTATAGAGAGGCCCCCAACCCAAATAAAAAAAAAACATATATAAAAGTTTAACCAAACACCACCCCCCCCCCAAAAAAAAGGAAGGAAGGAAAGAAGAAGGAGACATTATAAACTGTCTCCTTGGTCCTAGAAACTGGATCATGGGAATTTAGGACCTATGAGACAGTGCACGAGTCTTGTGATCTCACTTGGTAGATGAGTCTGGATTTTAACTCACAGATGTCCTTCTGCCTGTGTCTCCCACGTGCTGGGATAAAGGGTTCCCTAATTCTTGAATGGCATACTGAAAGTAGTTATTTCTACTTGGTTTGCGTTTGATTTTTTTTTTTTTAAAAATCCATGCCTACTTATTTATTTATTTTTGGTTTTTCACGACAGGGTTTCTCTGTAGCTTTAGAACTAACCCTTGTAGACCAGGCTGGCCTCAAATTCACAAAGATCCACCTGCCTTTGCCTCCCAAGTGCTGGGATTAAAGGAATGTGCCACCACTACCCGCCTTTGTTTCTTTTATTTATTTTTGTTAAGCTCTACCTACGTTTTTCTTTCCTCTCTTTCCATGCCTCCCCTTCCACCCTCTCCCAAGGTTCCCATGCTCTCAGGAGATCTTGTCTTTTTCTACTACTCATGTATTTTAGATCTATGTATGTCTCTCTTAGGGTCCTCATTGTTGTCTAGGTTCTCTGGGATTGTGATTTGTGAGCTTTATGTTTAAAAATCACTTACGAGTGAGTATATGTGGTAATTGTCTTTTAGGGTCTGGGTTACTTTCCTCAAAATGATGTTTCCTAGCTTCATCCATTTGCCTGCAAAATTCAAGATGTCATTATTCTTTTCTGCTCTGTAGTGTAGTAAGTACTCCATTGTGTAAGTATACCACGTTTTCCTCATCCATTCTTCAGTCAGAGGGCATTTAGGCTGTTTCCAGGTTCTGGCTATGACAAACAATGCTGCTATGAGCACAATTGAGCATCCTTTACATATATACCTAAACGTGGTATTGCTGGGTCTTGAGGAAGGTTGTTTCCTAATTTTCTGAGAAATCGCCACACTGACATCCAAAGGGGGCTGTACCAGCTTGCATCCCCACCAGCGATGCAGGAGTGTTCCCTTTTCCCCACATCCTCTCCAGCATAAGTTGTCATCAGTGTTTTAGATCTTGGCCATTCTTACAGGTATAAAGTGGAATCTCAGAGCTGTTTTGATTTACATATCTCTGATGACTAAGGGTGTTGAACATTTCCTTAAGTGTCTTTCAGCCATTTTAGATTTCTCGGTTGAGAGTTCTCTGTTTAGGTCTGTACCTCCATGTTGTGAATTGGATTATTTGTTCTTGAAATGACCAATGTCTTGAGTTCTTTGTATATTTTGGAGCTCAGACCTCTGTCTGATGTGGGGTTAGTGAAGATCTTTGCCCATTCTGTAAGGCCGTCGTTTTGTCTTGTTGGCCATGTCCTTTGCTTTACAGAAGAAGCTTTTCAGTTTCAGGAGGTCCCATTGATTCATTTTGTTTCTCTCAGAGTCTGTGCTACTGGAGTTAGATTTAGGAAGTGGTCTCCTGTGCCGATGCGTTCAAATGCTTTTTTTTTAAAAAAATAAATATTTATTTATTATGTATACAATATTCTTTCTGTGTGTATGTCTGAAGGCCAGAAGAGAGCACCAGACCCTATTACAGATGGTTGTGAGCCACCATGTGGTTGCTGGGAATTGAACTCAGGACCTTTGGAAGAGCAGGCAATGCTCTTAACCGCTGAGCCATCTCTCCAGCCCCCGTTCAAATGCTTTTGATATTTTTATTTTTATATTTTTTTTTATTGTGGATGAGGTCAATTATTTGAACTCTCAAATATTTTTATTGTTATTATCTGTTTGTTTATTTGTGGTTTTGCAACACGGGGTTTCCTTGTGTATCCTTGTATGCTCTGGGACTCACTTTGTAAACAAGACTGGCCTCAGACTCACAGAGATCCGCCTGCCTCTGCCTTCTAGTGATGGCATTAAAGGCGTACACTAAACACATTTTTTTTGAAAACAGGGTTTTTCTTTGTCACTTTGCCTGTCCTGAATCTCAATCTGCAGAACAAAGTAGCCTTAAACTCACAGTGATCTGCCTGCTTTGGTCTCCCTGATCTTGGAGGTGTTTTATCATCTATCTATCTATCATCTATCTATCTATCTATCTATCTATCTATCTATCTATCTATCCATTCATTTCATTTATTAGTTTATTTATTTATTTTTTTGTTTTCTGAGACAGGGTTTCTCTCTAGCTTTCCTTCTTGCTTGCTTGCTTGATTTTTTTGCTTTCTTGCTCTCTTGCTTTTTTCCCCCTTCTTTTATTAGTTAGTTCTTGAGGCACGGTTTCTCTGTGTAACAGCCCTAGCTGTTCTCTCTCTCTCTCTCTCTCTCTCTCTCTCTCTCTCTCTCTCTCTCAAATATGTTTGGTTTTGTGTTTTGCTTTATGAGACACGGTTTCTCTGCTGCTTTGGAGACTGTTGTTAAAACTAGCTCCTTTCCCAATGATCCTGTTTCTGCTAAATATGGAGCCAGTGCTCTTGAATGCCTTTGTCTGGTGAGGTAAAAAGCCACCCCCCCCACAACCCCCCCCCAACACACACACAAACCAAACACAGGCACAGGCACACCCAGAGACACATAAATAAACTTTTAAATTAAGAAGAGCCTGGAGAGCTAGTTTCGCGGCTCTTCCAGAGAAATTGGGTTCAATTCCCAGCACCTGCATGGCAGCTCATAGTGATTGTAAATTCAGTTTCTGGGTGATCTGACATCTTCAGACCATTGCACATAAAATAAAGTTAAGAAAATCATAAAAAAATTCCTTAAGAAATTGAAATTTAACTAAGTCCCACACAATTGGAAACACTCTCAAATAAAAGTAAAATAAATGGAAAAGAATACAGTGCTAAGTGCAGTTATGAAAATGTTTTGAAATGTGATACCTTCCCTGTCTCCCCCACATACACAAGCCACACTGAGAGATTTAAATAAAATCTGGGTAATCATTTATGTTTCTGGCCTATGTCAGAGGGGCAGGGGAAGCTGAAGCCTTGTCCTTTGGGCTCCAGGTTCTCAGTACTGCATCAAAAACTCGAGTGTATAGTGAGCCCATGTCTGTCCTGCCGGCAGCACTCAGGAACTGGGAATACAATGATCAGGAGATCATCTTCAACAACCCAGCAAGTGCAAACCATCCTGGTGGGAAAGAGACCCTCTAAAAGAAATCAATAAAATGACATTTTTATTTTTTTCTGTCGGAAGTGAAAATGTTCCAAATAATTCACTGCATCAGTATTCCTGGAAATGATATCAAAATCAGAATTTTTCTCTTTTTTTTTAACATTTTATTTTATTCTTATTATTTTCATTTTTATTTTTTTTTGGTTATTCGAGACAGGGTTTCTCTGTGGTTTTGGAGCCTGTCCTGGAACTAGCTCTGTAGACCAGGCTGGTCTCGAACTCACAGAGATCCGCCTGCCTCTGCTTCCCGAGTGCTGGGATTAAAGGCTTGCGCCACCACTGCCCTGCGATGCCCCTACTATAAAAATGGGTTTCAGAAACCGGCCTTTTGCCACAGTGTCAGAAGCCCAAACTCTGCCTGTGGTCTCAGCTAGCTGATAAGCTTCTGTGACTCGCGGTGTGTTTGTATTTTTAAGTTTGTTTTTGGTTTATTAGACTTGGTGGTGTTCTCATCTTTGCACGACCCCCCCCCCCTCGACCCAACATTTAAGTGTCTTTCAACCATTTTAGATCCCTCTGTTGAGAGTTCTCTGTTTAGGTCTGTACTCCATTTTTTAAAATTGGATTATTTGTTCTTTGGATGACCAATTTCTCGAGTTCTTTGTGTATTTTGGAGATTAGTGAAGATCTTTTCCCATTCTGTAAGGCCGTCGTTTTGTCTTGTTGGCCATGTTCTTTGCTTTACAGAAGCTTTTCAGTTTCAGGAGGTCTCACTTATTAATTGTTTCTCTCAGTGTCTGTTTTTTTTTTCTTTTTTTTCTTTCTTTTTTTCTTTTTTTTTCTCTCTTTAGTTTTTTTCTTTGTTCTTTTTTTTGTTGTTTTTTTTTCTTTTTTTTCTTTTTCTCTCAGTGTCTGTGCTACTGGGGTTCTATTTAGCAAGCGTTCTCCTGTGCCAATGTGTTCAAGTGCATTTGATATTTTTATTTTTATATTCTTTTATTGTGGATGAAGTCAATTATTTGAACTCTCAAATATTTTTTATTGTTATTATCTCTCTATTTGTTTGCTTATTTGTGGCTGTTCAACATAAGGTTTCGTTGTGTACCCTTGTATGCCCTGGGACTCACTTTGTAGACAAGACTGGCCTCAGACTCACAGAGAGTCATCTGCCTCTGCCTCCTAGTGCTGAGATTAAAGGCATGCACTAAACACCTTTTCTATATATTTATTTTCCTAATAATTTATTTATTTTCATTTTATTGGCATTGGTGTTTTGCCTGCATGTATGTCTATCTGAGGGTGTCCGATCTTGGAGTTACCGACAGCTGTTGACTGCCATGTGGGTGGTAAGGAATTGAACCTGGGTCCTCTGGAAGAGCAGTCGTCAGAACTCTTAACCACAGAGCCATCTCTCTCCAGCCCTCACCTTTTTTTTTTTTTTTTTTTTGAAAACGGGGTTTCTCTGTGTCACTTTGCCTGGCCTTGAATCTCAATCTGCAGAACAAGGGAGCCTTAAACTCACAGTGATCTGCCTGCCTTGGTCTCCCTGATCTTGGAGGTGTTTTTATCATCTCTCTGTCTGGCTATCTAGCTATCTATCCATTCATTTATTTATTTATTTTTTCTGAGACAGGATTTCTCTCTAGCTTTGGAGTCTGTCCTGGATCCAGACCTGGGTCACAGCTGTACCTGGAAACAAACCAAAACCAAACCAAAGCAAAGCAAAGCAAAAGCCAGGCAGGACTGTCTGGTTGACCTTCCCTTTCCCCCTCCCCCATGGGCTCCTCAGAGGCGGTGAGGCCTCCTGCAGGGAATCCACAGAGCCTCTGCCCAAGGCTCTCCAGGGAACCCACTCTCTCCCTTTCCCCCAGCCCCAGGGCTGCCGGCCACATCTATCTCAGGCGTAGGTGGCGGGCACTCTGGCTATCCGGGACGTGACAGACACAGACACACAGAAGCAGGGAGGAACGGTGCCCACTCTCTCACTAGATGCAGGCATGCAGGAGGAACAATGAAAGAATGAGAACTGGAGAGATGGAATTTCTGGAATGTCCAGAAACCACATGGTGGGGATCTAGTGACCTCTTCTGGTGACAGGGAGTACAGCACAGATTTGGGTTCTTGTGCTCCTGAGACCTACCCCAATTTAATACTGACATTATCCTATCATACCCTATATATCACATATAGGCTTGCTTGATATCACACACATACACTGCCTGCGTTTCTGCCTGACCCCTGTGAGAGAGCCTGGTACCTTCAGAAGACAGAAGATGGGGTGTGGGTCTGTCTGTCTGTCTATCTGTCCATCTATTCTTCCATAAAGTATTTATTCCTTTTTTGTTTGTTTTGTGACAGGGTTTCTCTCTAGTTCTCTCTAATTGAGTCAGTCCTGGAACTAGCTCTTGGAGACCAGAACGAGTGCTGGAATTAAAGGCGTGTCCCACCATTACCCGGTTAGAAGTCTTTTTAAAAAGTAGGCAATCAGAGCTACAAATTTCCTCATAGGACTGATTTTACTGTGTGCCAGGGTTTGTGTAGGGTTTTGCTTTCATTTTCTTGAGTGAATCTCCCCCCCCCCCCCCCCGCCGTCTCTCTTATTCTAGAGCTCTGTTTTGTCTTCCATGCATGAGCTCTGAGGGGCACTTGGCTTGAGTGTGATACACACACAGACTTACTATTAAGGAAAGTTCAAGATCAAGATCCTTTCCTAACTCTGTGACCTTGCAACAGAGAAGTTTCAAGGGGTGTGAAGGGTGTGCCTACTGACACTGGAATTCCTTTGATCTGCTAGGCAGCAAATGCTATGGATTGTGTATGTGTGTGTCTCTGTTAGTTTAGGTGTCTTTCCAGTCAACGTTGGTGTAATTACCGTGCGTCTGTATATTCAGTGCTGTGATCCTTTCAAATGGTTGTGAAGGGAGCCCTAGCCTAGGAATGACTTCAGTGACGCGTTATTTTCCTTTCCTAACTCTGTGACTTTGCAACAGAGAAGTTTCAAAGGGTGTGAAGGGTGTGCCTACAGCTCCACTGGCCTTCCTTGACTGTACAGCTGTTGCCTTTCCTGTCAACATTCTTGTTGGAGTTGGGAAATTGCTGATTTGAACTCAGCTAATTTCATGGAATAGCCCTGGCTGTCCCTGAACTCATTTTTATAGACCAGGCTGTCCTTTTGGTGACTTTCTATTTTTTTTTTCTTCCTCTTATTTTTCTATCTGCAGTCAACAGGACTGTGCACCTGTATATTCACTGCTCTGATCCTTCTCTCCCTTCCTTCCTTCCTTCCTTCCTTCCTTCCTTCCTTCCTTCCTTTCTTCCTTTCTTTTATATGTCTGCCCACTCACGAAAACCCAAAAATTTCTAGCCTCCCAACGCAATTAACAATAACTAAAATTTTAGTAAACTGGCATTTCAAAAAGGCAGGCAGGCAGGCAGGCAGGCCTGGATGGTGGTTGTGAAGGGAGCCCTGGCCTAGTCATATCCTCTGCCATGACTGTAACTCAGGAGCTCTAAAGGGTCTGGGAAGCTGCTTTCATGCTTCTGCTGCTGGGCATTTATTTATTTATTTATTTATTTATTTATTTATTTATTTATTTATCTGGCTTATGTGGGAGGGGAAGGGAAAGCCAAAGCCTTGTCCTATGGGCTCCACGCTCTCAGTAGTGTCTCATAAACTCGAGTGTGAGGGCCCATGTCTGTCATGTCAGCAGCACTCAGAAACTGAAAACACGAGGATCAGGAGATCATCTTCAGCAACTCAGCAAGTGCGAACCATCGTGGTGGGGAAACAGACCCTCTCCAAGAAATGACTAAAGTGACCTGTTTATTTTTTCTGTTCTAAGTGAAAATGTTCACAACACATCACTATGACGATATTATTCCCGGAAATGAAATCCGAGTGGGATTTTTGAAACACTATTTTTATTTCATTATTATTATTGTTTTTTTTTTTTTTTAAAACTATTCCACGTCTGTTTTAATTTTCTCTGACTCGGTATTTAGTCTGAGAAGTGTGGGCTGAGGGCGTGGGGAGTGGGGTGAAGAAAAAGAACCACAAGCAAG
>NW_027460942.1:0-34196 GCF_037038515.1 Microtus pennsylvanicus
CAGAGCGGTGACTGAAGTCTCTGAAATCCTGAGCAAAAACAAAGCATTCTTCCTTTGTCTTGCATTGTGCCACAGTTTTACAGACGCTTCTGTAACTTGGAATTTGCTACAGTTTGTCCATCTCTGTCCAGTAAAAAGATCTTGCCAAATTTAAGGTGAGGGGCTGGGGATGTGACGCAGTGGGTAGATACTTGCCTGGCATGCGGGAAGCCCCAGGGTTGGTCTCAAGCATTGTATGGAGCTGGGTCTGGTGGCACACACCTGTGTTCCCCATCCCCAGGGAGGATGGGAGCAGGGGCTCAGAAGTCAAAGTCATCATTGGCTGTGTAGCTCGGCAGTGAGTTTGAGGCCAGCCTGGGCTCTATGAGACTGCCCCCAAAATAAACAGAAAACAAACATACAAACAAAAAAACCTAAGTTGTAACAAAACAACAACAAAACACTCCATCCAGATCTATGCAGTCTGAAAGAATTCCTTTGACGAAAGTTCCTTCGAAGTCTGAGAAGTTAAGTTCATTAACCTTTCCTCACGTCGCATCTAATCTGCTCCCAATCCCGTTGGGTCCGTGTGCTTATTTTAAATGCTTTCTTCCTTGAATTTTATTTGGATCTCTTCTGCATCACCCAGGTTCCTCTTTAAAGTTTTGTCAATGTGGACTGTAGCTAAAACATGCATCTTAATGCTCTTGTCGGCTAGATTGAACACCCATACCCATTCTATATCACTTTCAAATGATTAACCTATTCTTTTCACTTGAATGCTCTTTTCCTGCTTTTTGACTTGTTTAGTGATGTATTAAATTGAGTTTTACACTTTGAGAAGTTTGTCTTGTGTGTTGGATATATTTTATATTTCTGTAACTATTGTTCAGCAGGGTTGCAGAGATGGCTCAATGGTTAAGAACAGTTGCTGTCCTTCCAGAGGGCCAGGTTCGGTTCCTAGCACCCTCATGGTGGCTCACACCCATCCATAACTCCAGTTATGGTTGATCTGATGCCTTTGTGACCTCCATGGACATCAGTCATGCACAGGAATATATACACACATGCAGGCAAAACACCCATCCACATAAAATAAATGAATCTAAAAAAACCCTCAGTTTAAAATGCTACATAAAAATTTAAGTGTGTGTGTGTGTGTGTGTGTGTGTGTGTGTGTGTATGTGTGCGCACATGTGTAAGCTATTGTCTCTGACACCACTAAGATACTTGAAAACAATCGGATCCCTTAGGGCTTGTTTTCAAGTGTGTGTATTGGTTACTTGTGTGTTATATCACAGCATCGGACAGAAACAACTTTTTTTTTAATTTATTTATTTATTAAGGATTTCTGCCTCCTCCCCGCAACCGCCTCCCATTTCCCTCCCCCTCCCCCGATCAAGTCCCCCTCCCTCATCTGCTCGAAGAGCAATCAGGGTTCCCTGACCTGTGGGAAGCCCAAGGACCGCCCACCTCTATCCAGGTCTCGTAAGGTGAGCATCCAAACTGCCTAGGCTCCCACAAAGCCAGTACGTGCAGTAGGATCAAAAGCCCACTGCGATTGTTCTTGAGATCTCAGTATTCCTCATTGTCTGCTATGTTCAGCTAGTTCGGATTTATCCCATGCTTTTTCAGACCCGGGCCAGCTGGTCTTGGTGAGTTCCCAATAGAACATCCCCATTGTCTCAGTGTGTGGGTGCACCCCTCACGGTCCTGAGTTCCTTGCTCATGCTCCGTCTCCTTCTGCTCCTGATTTGGACCTTGAGATTTCTGACAGAAACAACTTAAGGGAGAAGGGTTTATTTGGCTTACAGTTTCAGAAGCTACAGTTCATGTTTCTTGGTTCTATGCCCTTGAGCAAAACGTCCTGGCAGTGCAGGGTGTGTCGGAGGATAGCTGTTCACATCAGAGCAGACAGCAGCAAGCTTGGCAGGACGGAGGCTCTGCTGCACTTTTCTAAGGTTCACTCTGAGTGATCTACTTTTGCCAGGAAGATCCCGCCTCTTAAAGCTCCACAACCTCTCCTAACAGTGATCCCACTGGCTGGGGAGTATCCAAAACATGATCCTGGGGGCGGGGAGGGGGGGGCTTCTCAGATTCAAGCGTTTAATGAGCAGGAGGAGAGCAGAACCGTGCTTTTCATCAATGCCTGGCTTCGGAGGTTTTCTGTGCTACTTCTCTGGTTCTTAGTGCCATCTCCGCAGCAGACAGTCCCTCATGGCTTTCCAGAGCTCGCTTTCCTGAAGCGGCAAGCCTGGGTCATCCTAAATCTTACCGTATTTTCTTCCTGTCTCCCAGGGAACACTGCCCTCAGTTGCCTACCATTCTATATCCTGAAAGACATCATCTTACATATTTTGTGCATATATTTGTTGGCTTAGGAAGCATGGATAAATATGCTCACTGTTAATTCATCTTGGTTAAAGAAAAAGTTCTGGACCATTTATATTTAATTATTTTAAAATTAACTCTGTTACTACTATAAACTATATTTAATTTATTATGTGGTTGACTTCATGTACTCTACATTGCTGTTACTTTCTACTGGATTTGTTCTTTTTCCTGCCACCATTTGAATTATTTATTTGTGACTAATTTTATTTTAATTGTTTTTTAATTATTCATCTTAATTATCTTCAGTGGTTGCCCTAGGTTGACAGTATACACGCTCATCTTGTTATATGTGTTGTACCAGTCATACATGGCTATAAAGTTTACAATAACACATGCATTATCTTTTTTCCCTTCTAATATTTAAACATAAGTTTTAATGGATTACATAAAATGTATAGATATTTTGTTTGTCACCAGCTAGTCAATGACCTCATGATGCAATCCAGGATAAATAGAGTGGTTCATTTTAATTGTCTCACTGTCTGTTGTGTATATGTCCTTCCTTGGTTGTTTTTAGATTCCAATTTGGTATCACTTTTTTTTACTCAAAGGAATTGGGTAAAATATTTAAAAAATTTAAATTTTAATATTTCTTATAAAATGGTTCTGCCTCAAATTACTTTGCCCTGATTTTATCTGTCTGAAGCACTGATTAGTTTGCCTCCATTTCTTAGAGAATTTTTCCTGAGTGTAGACATTTAGGTAGATGGTCTTTCTTGCCCCCAATCACCGTTCTGTCTCCTCTGGTTTGTATAGTGTCTGGTAAGATTGTTGTGTTACTGATCTTTGTCTATGTGCGTGTCTGTCCTCTTACACTTTTTTTTTTTTTTGGTATTAAGCAATTTGGTGATGATGTATCTAGTTTTTTTCAAAAAGTATTTGTACTGTTTGGGTTCTCAGTAACTCTTAGATCTACAGCTTCACGTCTTTTATGATTTAAAAAAGGATTTCACAAAGATTTGGTCCTCAAATATCTATCCCATTCTGACCTTTCTTTCTAGCCCCTATAGTTACATGTATCTTAAACCTCTTGATAGTGTCCCATAGCTTTGAATACTTTGATCTTACACTAATTTTTCTCTTTGTAATTTAGTTTGAATCCTGCCTGTTGACTCAAATTCACTGTGGTTAATATTTTTTTCAGCTGTGTTTTCTTTATTCAAAGCCCTGCTGGAAAAAAATGTTCATATTTGGTATCATGGTTTCAATATTTAGTATCATCGTTATAATAGTTAAAAATAAATTATTAAAATATTAATATTTAATATTATCCACCTCCCTCAGTCTTTTATACATTCATAGTTTACTTTCAGGCTTAAGCAGGCTTGAAGTTTCTCTCTGATAGTTCAAGCGTCTGAACAATGACCGATCACGATTTCTAGCTAACATCACCTTTTTACAATAGCTTGTTTCCCCTTACAAAAACCATTTTTGCTCTTTTTTTTTAAAAAAAAATCAGATATCATATGGGAGAATATCAGAGACTGGCATAGACAGCATCTATACTTTCTACAGTGCCTTAGGTCTGTGTGGAGGCTTGTCACAGACTCACCAGAGTATGGGTGTGGAGAGGCAGAACCCCCACGCAATAAGGTACTCACAGAAAGAGAGAGAGAGAGAGAGAGCACCAATCAGTAGAAGCCTCAGATGCACAGCAAGCCAGCCCTCCATGGGTCAGAACATCTATTCAGGGCAGAGGGAGTCTCAGCTACTTGCACCCTGCTTTGCATTCCAGCTGAGGAGCCCCCAAGTACTCCAGGGTGGCCATCCCCAGCATTCCACTGTGTTTTGTCATCTGGAATGTGGGGGCTTCAGTGCTGTGGGACTTCCTGTTCTGAAGGGATGGGGACAAAGCCCGGCAGAATGTCTTATTTTTGTCACCTCTTAACCAGAGAACCGAAGGGAACTGGGGAGTCACTGAGCTAGCCAGGCATCTAGGGGCTCGGAAATGCACACTCGGAAATGGAATTGTTTATTTTCCTGCCAGATCTGCAGCTAGGACTGGTGCTGGCGGTTGTGACTGAGGTTGTCCAGTCAAGAACTGGCCTGGTCTGGGCTTCATGTTCTACTGCTGGGGTACCATTGAGATTTTCTTGGGGTTTCTGCTCTCCACTCAGTTGTCTGCTTTTCCTCTGTCCTTACACCACAGGGTATTTCTCTCCCTTCCATTCCCCCGTCAGCAGAATTCGGCTGCTCAGTGCTAGGGCTGCAGTAGGGCAGGGAGTGATCTCTACTGTCCTGGAGTGGCCCCCTCTTAGGGGAAGCATGGGTGGGGAGAGACATTTTGTGCCTTCTTGCCTTCCTAACGCTGACAGTGATAACTAAACTGTGCTTTGTGCTTGGCACCACCCTCAAATTAGTGACCTTTTCCCAGTTACAGTCTCTTCTGTGTCAGGGAAGATTCTGGAGCCAAAGGGAAGAAAATTTTGCTTCCATTCTATTTGCCTGTGATGGCCCAGAGAGAGAGAGAGAAAGAGAGAGAGAGAGAGAGAGAGAGGGGGGGGGGGGAGGGAGGGAGGGAGGGAGGGAGGGAGGGAGAGAGAGAGAGAGAGCGCGCTTTCTACCTTCTAAAAAGAGGAGGGAGCTTTCTTCCTCCTCTTCTGCAAGGAGCCTGGACCTAGTCTGTCTCTCCTGTAGTGGCTTAGATCCATGACAGGAGGGGCCTCACAGGCATTAGCAGGCTCTGTAGCCACCATCCATCACCTTCTCCCCTCTTGCACCAGTGTTTCTGGCTTAATGTGAAGTGTCCGCTACAGACTCGTGTGTCTGAACTCTTGCTCCACATCTGTGGCATTGTTTTTGGAGACTGTGGAACCTTTGGGATACGACCACTAGCTGGGTGACTTAGGGCTGGAGGGGAGGGGCTTGATAGGTGGGCACAACATCCAGCTAGAGCCAAAGATGCGACCAACTCCCTCAAATCCCTGCCCCCAGCCTCTCCACTCGAAGGAGTAATTAATGTTTTAGCGTGTTCTCCCTTTGCTTGTTTGGTGGTCTTGTCTTTCTGTCGTCCCCTGTGGGAAGAGAGGCTGTGTGTGTCCGGTCCTGCCTCCGAGGTCTTATCCCTCTCTGGAATTTGGTTTGTTGGGAAGCTTTGTAGTCTCGCCTTTTTCAGACGCTCCATAAAATTTTATCTGGCTGTTCCTCGCTGTTCGAACGGGAACAACATTCTTTCTAGCCTTCCTCACCCTGAGCGGCTGGATTCTCTTTGACGGAGAGACATAAATTTCCCATTTCACACCGGAGGAGCTAAGTTCTCAGAGGTTGCGCTCCTCTGTGGACAGGTGGTAAAATCAGGACTCCCAGTCATCAGGACTCCAGGTGGTGCTGGGATAAGCAGGGAAAAGACAGAAACGGTTGTATAGAGGTAGGGGGTGAGTCGTGACTGCTTGAGTCCTTGCCCCTCAGAACATCAGTGCTGCCATTGCCCGCCACTCACAAGCCTTCTTGGGTGGCTTTCTGGAGCATCCCAGATCAGGACTTGCCCATACGCCGAGGAAGAAAGACTGTTCGAGAAGATCTGCTGCTGCAGCTTCACACCAGAATAGAGGCTGACACCACTCGCAGCTGCTCGCTGTCCCCTGTCTACCCTATGCATGCTGGTACTTCCAACCCTATGCCACATGCACCGCCCAAAGTGCACAAGCCTGCTCTCGGGATTCCCCCAACACGCAGCCTCCTACTGCAACCATCGTAGGGTGTTTCTTCCAAACAGTTGCTCTCTACATCACCACCCTTAAGACAGCTCTGCACGCCTGAAACTGAGCCTGGGGAGACAGCATATGCATGTGTCCATCCAAACATTACCAGCTGTGGTGCATTATGGGTATGCGATATGCACAATGGCTGTGGCACGGATTGGGCGCCCAGCAAAGGTAGTGGCTAACTTAGAGG
The DNA here is from genome assembly GCF_037038515.1 of Microtus pennsylvanicus. Classification (NCBI taxonomy): domain Eukaryota; kingdom Metazoa; phylum Chordata; class Mammalia; order Rodentia; family Cricetidae; genus Microtus; species Microtus pennsylvanicus. The sequence continues at coordinate 6,268 of NW_027460942.1, forward strand.
GTACTCACAGGGAAAGAGATGCAGACATGGTGGGATTGAGAGCCTACGGAGGTGTTAGATCAGTCCCATATGTATCATGACTAATGCTCAGGTAAAGCCCAAGCTTGTATCAGGGATAGGAATCAGTCAGCAGGAATGACGGAACACATTAGGATACCACATTGCATAGCAATTAGCCTAGGCCGCCACAGCTATCCTGTGACCGGGGCCACACAAGACCAGGCACTGACCATGTCTCATCTAGTCACCCAGCGAGTAATCGACTGAGAAGAAATTGATCCCGGCTGTTCCAAGGACATATCTCATCCTTTTCATATTTGCCCACTCACCTGTGATGTGGTACCAGCGAGGAATGCTGCTTCCGGCTGTGTATATGAAGGGAGCATGATGAGGGACCCCACGCTGCAGGGTGAGCCCAGGAAAGGTGAGGCACCTGTGTGGTACGGCTTGAGGATTTGGTTTGGGGATGGTTGAATGCCAGAGGGTATGAAATTTTTATTGTTAAGGATCCAATATTACCATATTTTGTGCACTATATCATTTTAAAATGAAAATTTTCGAGATGGGATCTCACGTAGTCCAGGCTGGCCCCAAGATTCCTATACAGCTAGGCATGGCTTTAAGCTTATGATTACAGACATGTGCTACTACGCTTGACTTATGCAGTGTTGGGAATAGAACCCAAAGCTTCATTCATGCAAGCAAGCATACTATCAACTTATCTGAATTCCCAGTCTCTAAAATGAAACTCTTTCCAATAAGAGTAAAATATTTGATTTCCTTTATATTAACAGTGTGGGATCTATTCTGTTAAGAACCGAGATAAAATCCTGGCTCCATCAATTATCAGCAAAGAGCACTATGAGACTTTTGACTTTATTTTTTTAGCCCTCCTGGACCTTTGCTTCTTCATCAGGAAAAGTGAAAACATGATACTAAGTCATCAGGTCTGTTGAGAGGATAAAGTCAAATAATGAAATAGAATACTTCCTACAACGTCTACCACAAGAACCACCAAGTCATGTACATAGTCACCAAATATCGACTGAGAGACTATGAAGTGTTCCTTTTTGGGGGTTCTTCAAAGAATCAAAGATTTCATCACCATAGGCTCTATGTGCTAGCGAAGGAAATAAATAAATACTTACACACCAGAAGTGAAGTGCTTTGGAGAACAGTGATGTAGAGGGAGAGGAGAGAGTATCAGGGAAGGTCTCCTGATCCAAAGTGTGTGTGTGTGTGTGTGTGTGTGTGTGTGTGTGTGTGTGTGAGAGAGAGAGAGAGAGAGAGAGAGAGAGAGAGAGAGAGAGAGAGAGAAGGTCTCTCTTAGGAGGTGATGCTTGAGTTGGGGTCTGAAGTAAGCCAGGGAACTCTTGGGGGAAGCAGGTAGAAGCGTAAAGAATAAAAAGTAAGTTCTTGAGTTGGTACCATACTGGGGAAGCTGAGAGTGGGGGTGGGAGGCAGAGTGTGAAATGAGAAGGGGAAGGAGATGAAGGGATGGAGCTAAAGGCCAGGAGAAGCTCTGTGGACAGCCTATCTTTTAGGCAGTGTGAAGGTGGCAGCTTTGGCCTTGAGATAGGAGCCACAGACCTGTGTAAGTGGAACTACCTTTGGCCTGGCTGCCCCGTGAAGTACGAACTGCAGAGAGGGGCAGGTATCACTCCAGGTAGCTCATGAGGATGTATTTGTAATGTTAGGAAATGATGGCTATGAGGTGAGAAGGGATCAGATCCAGCGTGGGCAGAAGTTGGCCGATGCCTGAGGGACAGAATGTAGTGCGTGAGAGGAGGAGAGAGGACTCGCTATTTACCAGACTGAGAGGAACAAGTTTGGAGAATAGTGAGCTCGATTAGTTTGGCATGTTGGGCTTGATGCCCAAGAGAAAGGCTAAGCAGATGGATCTCTATAGGGGATATTACATGCAGACAGAAGTGGGGGCTGGAAGTAGAAATGGGCAGGCCATCTTTCCCTCCCATTTAGGATATTTTTAATGAGGTACAGAAAAGGGCTCTGGAAAAGAGGGGTGTGGCTGTGAATGGGCTCCACCCCTTTCATGTGATGCCTATGCTTTGTGCTTAGTTTCCACCGAGAGTTATGTAAGACATGTTCTAGTTGCCTAACTAAACAATGGCTCATGAAGATTAAGACATTCCCAGGAAGAGGTAACACATTCAACTAGTGTTAAACAGTGGTCCTCCTGGGAAGGCAGAAGGAAGATCCCGAGAGTCAGAACTCAACAGAGAGGATGCAGAGTGGTAGGTGAAGACAAACGTAGAAGTGTGTGGGGCATGCTCTTCAGAGCAGAAGGGGCGGTAGATGGGCTTCCCCGTGCTCCCTGGGTTGTTCTGATAGCCCCCTTCCCAGGCTGTTTCTGCATGGGATCGATTGACCAGTACCTGCGGAGCCTATTTGCATTTCGGTTCAAATCCCGAAGATTCAACCTGTAGGGTTTCTTAAGGCAACTGTATCCCTACATGGCAGTCCGCCACCCTGGAGAGCTCAGCCCGGCCTTCCATCTCACTGCAGGGAGTCTGTCTTGAGTCCCAGACTCCAGCAGTCTGTGACAGAGAGCCCCTGATGATGACTTCTCTGTGTCAGCTTCACTATGGGATGTCTCGACAGCTGGTAAGACATTATTTCTGGGCACGACTTTGAGGGACTTTCCAGGAGAGGTCAACATTTGTATCAGCAGACTGAGCAAAAATCACTATCTCACCAGTGTGGAGGCCACTCTCTGACTGAGGGATCCAGTAAAATCAAAGAGACGAATGACAAGATTCTCTTCTTTGGGACATTCATTTCCTCTCTTGGATATTAGATTTCTTGATTTTGGGGGTTTTGGACTTACCCCCAATCCTTTCCCACGCCTGCCTTCCCCCACCCCAAGGCTTCTGTCCCAGTTCCCAGACATTTGTATTCAGAGCCACACCGGCTTTCCCGCTTCTCTAGCTTGCAGATGACACATTATGGGGCTTGGTAGCCTTTGTAGCTCCAGGACCCAGACCAGAGCACAGTACACCTCCCCAATGCACGTGCATCTATGTCTTTCCCCTTGGTTTTGTTTGTCCAGAGAACCCGGAGACATTCAATGGTCTAACAAGGTAGAAACTTCAAGTAGCCAATAAATAAATAAATAAATATTAGATACTGCCATTGGTAATTAAAACTGTCTGAAATGTACACTTATAGAACAGATTGTAATTAAATAAAAACAAAATGAATTAAATAAGGACATAAGTCAAGTCACAGTAAAATGGGTAAGAATTTTATGCCATCAGGGCACCCTGGTTGTTGTGTAGGTATAGGGGTGATATCTACAGTAGAGTCTCCTCTCTAAGCTGCTCACAACAGAAGGCATGCCCCCACTTGTGAGGGGCCTGGAAAGGCTTAGATATGAGAATCATTGAAACCATGCTTCTCAGGCAGTTTTACACAATAACTATCTTTTCAATAAGCAGATTGCAGGGTTTGAGAGGAGGCTCAGTAGATAAGGTGCACTTGAATTAAAAAAAAGAGAGAGAGAAGAAAGAGAAAGGAAAGTGCACATGTTTATCATCCCAGTAATCCAAGAACCAGGAGGGAGAGATGGAAGATCCCTGGGGCTTGCTGGTCAACCAATTGAGCTGAACCAGTGAACATCAAGCTCTTTGAGTGGTTCTTTTAAAAAGTAAGGTGGAGAGTGATTGGGGAAGATGCCTGACAGATATTTGGCTTCTACATGCAGGCACATGTGTGCATTCCTCCCATGAACTTACATATATGTGTACACACACACACACACACACACACACACACACACACACACAATTTGTTAAAAACCCTGTGTAGAATTCTAGCTACAGCTATACTTAGAGATTCATCGTATCTCCGATCTGACCTGGGATTCATTCTTGCAAGCAAGTACCTCAGGTGACTTTGAATGATCATGGACCACAACAGAAGAAATGCTGGGAAGGGTGGCTGAGGGTTAGGATGGAGTTTCCACGTTAGGGGAGTTGTTTGGCAGACAGTGGAGACTGAATCCCAGGTCTATAGGCGGCTCAGTCAGGCAGCAGTTGGATCCATTGCTAACTGAACCTCTGACAGGATTCGTGTGGTGACCACGTATTGAGTCCATTACACAAGCCCCCTCCCCCACCCCCAAAATGACAAGCAGAACATGCAAGAACTAAGAAGTGGAACCAACAGTATGGTGACTCCATCTAGGAAAAGTGAATAATTTGCTGCTAAGCTACATGGTATGATAACATAATTTGTGAGGGGTGTGTGTATGTACGTGTGTGAATGGGTATGTGTGTAAGTGTTTAACCATGGCTACCTGATTGGGAGCATTGCTTCCTGAAGAGTCATGAATTTATCTGCGGTATCCTTTGTCTGAGTATAAACAATTGTTCCACGACCTTTCGGTGAAGGAGGCCTCATTTGTGTGTGTAAATACTCCACATAAAACCACCACCTCTGTCTATGTCGGCAGAATACTTTAGAAAAAGTGAATAACAGGGCAGACAAATGTCATCATGGAGAGAGGACAAAGACACAGTTTAGTCCAACCGTGCATGTCTGCTCTGTCTTGGATAGCCTCATCCTGCCAAGATGCTAATTTCCTCTCTTGATTGGGAGAGTTTTGTGTCACTCTGGACAGGTATCCAAGTAAGTGCAGAAGCCACAACAAAAAGATGCACAATTCTTTCCTTTGGGCTGTGCTATGTTGGCTCTGTTACAAGTCCTGAAATCATTAAACCATCACTGCTGTCTGCCATAGGCTTTGCTTGCTTTCCAGTTTTCGTGATGTTTGAAATGAGTAGGAAACTTTGCTTGCCCATATTACAAAACTGGGCTATTAATTTACAAAAGTACACAATTTCTGAGGACAAATTTTACTTGTTAATCTGACACAACAGGCGTTTCAATTGCTGAGAGAGTCTGACAGGTTAAATTTGTGATTGTAGGCTCATCTGTCTCAAAAAATAGTAGTTAATTAAAAAGCAAGCAGATAAACATTGAACAGGATTTTGTCTGTTAAACTTGTTAGCTGAATATTGATCAAAACCCAATAGAGATATTTCTTAAAATTTTTTTCAGGGGCCGAAAAATGGCTCTGCAGCTAAGGTCGTGTTTTGCTCCTGCAGAGGACCCAAGTTTGGTTTGGATGCCCACCTTGGGTAGCTTACAACTGCCTGTAACTGCAGCTCCAGGGGATCCAGCGCCCTCTTCTGGTCACACAGGCAGCTGCCTTCACGTGCACAGACCCACACACCTTTCGCATCTGCACACACGTTAAAATTTTTATAAGAAAATCCAAACTCTTTACAATCTCTTCTGAATGCTACATTTATAAGTACAATAAGATAATTTGTAGTTTGAACTTAAAGGTCTAAGGAAGAGTACTTTTTAAAGTTAATATTTAATATTAGATTTTTAAAAATGAATTACATTTCCCATGTACAAAAGAATTCTTTCCTTAATTTGAAAAAAAATTATAATCACATTCTCCTTAGCTCTTGTAGAACTGCTCTAAGTAGTTGCCACTATTACTCATATTAATTTCTACCAATCCTGAGTCAAAAGAGACATTTCATTATTGCCTGTTGCATTTACAGGACTTCAGTGAGCTAAGGCATTTTTAAAATGTTTGAGTTGGACATTTCTGTTTATCTTGAGGTTTTGCTGAAGTTTTAAAACTGAAAGCAGTAAATGAAAAAATTTGAATACATTCTAAAGAAAGTCAGCACCCTTCTTGGGCCTACAAAGAGAGAGCAGGGCTCAGGGAGGGAGGATGACGAGCTGATAAGGGAGTCAACAGAATAGGAACATGGTGTGGGATTTTGAGGGAGGCTGTTCGTTTGTTCCCAGCTGCCCAGACATGAAATAATCACACAGAAATCTGTATCAATTGCAATACTGTTTGGCCAATAGTTTAAGCGTATTTTTGGCTAACTCTTTTCTTAATATTTATTTATTATGTATACAATATTCTGTCCGTGTGTATGTCTGCAGGCCAGAAGAGGGCACCAGACCTCATTACAGATGGTTGTGAGCCACCATGTGGTTGCTGGGAATTGAACTCAGGACCTTTGGAAGAGCAGGCAATGCTCTTAACCACTGAGCCATCTCTCCAACCCCTTGGCTAACTCTTATATCCTAAACTAACCCATCTTCATTAATCTGTGTATTGACACATGGCTGTGGCTTACTGGGTAAAGTTCTGTCCCCAGTGTCTGTCTCCAGTGGGGCTACATGGTGTCTCCCTGACTCCACCTTCTTTCTCCCAGGACAGAGTTTAGTTTTCCCGCCTAGCTCTATTCTGCTAAGCCACTGGCTGAAACAGATTTATTCATTAACTAATAAAAGCAACACATGGACTTTTCACATCATTTCCCCTTTTCTGTTTAAATAAAAAGGAAGGTTTTAACTTTAATATAGTAAAATTACAATAACAAGACAGATATTAAGCAAGAATTGCAGTTACATTTATATCTACTTTATCTTTTATCATAACTATGGAAACTATAACTGTCTATTCTTTAAGTCTATCAAAGACCCCAGAAGGATATAATATTACCTAAGTTAACAGGAAGTGCATTGTAAGTAACTTCCAAAACTTTAGAATTGTCAGAGACATCTCACTGCCTGGAAAGTCACCCAAAGTTCTTCTGTATTGTTGGGGCATCCAATCTGCAACCCACAGGCCCATAGTATCCAGCAGACTTTTCCATGAGGCAGGAGATTTCAAAGACAGCTCCACCTATATTGGCAGTTTTCAGTCACTTTCTTCTGTGTTCTGTGCAATGTCTGTCAGACTCTTTCACGAAGCAGGAACCCTGAAAAACCATATCACCCTTAGGCAAGTTCAGCAATCTTTTCTCTGTGGGTCCTGCATGTCCATTTCATATAGCATAGCCTCAAGCAATCCAGGCAAGAGCAAATTCTTGCCCAAATGGCTAGCAAACTCCATAAGCCTCTTCCATGCCCATCTTCCTCATCAAGTAGATTGGTGTTGCAAGAGCATATGTGTCTCATTGTCATGAAAAGTCCTATGTTCTTAAGCATTTTAAATGCTATATTCTGTAGTCTTTGAAAGGTTTGAAAAATGCCTATCCATCTGAAATACATCTCTGTACATCTAGAAAACCCAACTAACATGACTACAAGCTTGACTATTATAGATGACTATCTATTAACCTGTATTTCTTAAGTATATATTACATTTTTAAATGAGCTGTGCAAACACAATACCTTAATCAAGAGCAAAAATATACATATAACAAAACTGACCTAAAATTTGTATCAATAGACCAAGATCCATACCAATAAAAAGTATTCATATCTATAGCATATCCCCCTTTAAATGTAAGCAAACATTTATAAACAACATTTGGGAACTTAGGCGTAATTCTCTCCAAACTACTTCCTACTGTTTATTGGGTGAAGTAATTTTTGGGGTGTTCACAGAGACCTTTTGGGTGGTCTTGGTCAATCAAACCACATTAGCTGGGAAGAATCCACAGATTCTCATCCTCTGTGGAAGCAAAAGAACTTCTTTTTCAAAGTAATATATCCTTAGACTCAAAATTTGAAGTCAAGAAACCTTTAAAGCATATATATATATATATATATATATATATTAGTTTAGCTTAGCAGTCCCCAGAATCAAATGTCTCTCTACAGCCAAAAATTTAAATAAAGCACAATAGCATACATAATGCAGACCCTCTATGCACAATCCATCTTTATGTGGCTTATTTTTATTACTCTATTACTTTTTTCTACAAGTTTAATATTTATTTTATTATCTTTACTCCTTTAATATATATTAAATATACTGTCTTTTATATTAAATATACTGTCTCTTTACTCTTTTTCTTCTCTCTTCCAAGCCTATGTACATTTTTAAAACACACTATGTCTTGTTTAGAGGTCTTTTATGTCTGAATCTGTCCTACCGTGTATATGAAATCCTTTTCTGTCCAGGACCACTTCTTATGATGCTAAGCCTTGTAGCTAGGATTAAGGCTTCTTTGCCTTTTGGCTTAGCCCAGTCCAACATGGCAGAGGCATGTTTGCTGACACTGAGATCCATGTTCATTGCCCAATTTTCAGGCACACAGCAGGTCTATGTTGTCATTAAGCAAGTTGTAGCACTCTGCTCACAGACCCCATTTAAATTCTCAGTAGCTGGACCTCCGAAAGAGTCAGAGCTGTTTGTGCTGGTGAACTAGGAAACCTTCTTAAAGGAGTCGCTCAGTTTTTGTTGCTGCCACTGTCAGAAAGCCTTCTCTTAAAAGAATTGTGCTTCTGCTTGCTTCTAGCAAACAGAGCCCACCTGAGAAAATGCTACCAAAAAGTCATTCTGTGTGGGAAGTTCTTCTGTCTATGTATTGATTTTATTGGTTAATGAATAAATCTGTTCTGGCCAATGGCTTAGCAGAATAGCGCAAGGCAGGAGTTCCAAGCAGATAGAGGAGGAGAGAGTAGGTGGAGTCAGAGAGGAGCCATGTAGCCACTAGAGAAGAAAGATGTAAGCTGCTAGCTGGAACCTTGCCATTAGGCCACAATCCTTGTGGTAAAATATAAAACAATAGAAATGGGTTAATTTAATATGTAAGAGTTTGCTAGGGATATGCTAGAGTCATTGGCCAAGTAGTGTTTTAAATAATATAGTTTCTGTGTGATTATTTTGGTTCTGGGGGCCGGGAAATGAACAAGCAACCTCCAACTTTACATGCAGCATACGGAAACTGTCATTTTCTTATCTGGCTAGTTCATGAGCAAGAGAGAGGGGAGGTGCCATGTGCATCCCACCGGGGGATGCTCCAAGGCCTCTATGGAATATGAAGCTGTACTTGCCACAACAGCAGAGCCACAGACAATGAAAGGAGTTGCAGTATTGTTAGGGGTGATTGTTCCTAATTACTGTGAAAAGCTATGATTGCTGAAGTAAGATGGGAGTAAGAGGGCCAGACTCTCCCTTGGGCATTAACCAGGTGTTAAAATCACTATCCATTGTTAATAATACGCTATTGTAAGTTCTTTTTTTTTTTTTTTGGATTTTCGAGACAGGGTTTCTCTGTGGCTTTGGAGCCTGTCCTGGAACTAGCTCTGTAGACCAGGCTGGTCTCAAACTCACAGAGATCTGCCTGCCTCTGCCTCCCAAGTGCTGGGATTGTTGTAAGTTCTTTTTTTTTTTTTTTTTTTTTTTTGGTTTTTCAAGACAGGGTTTCTTTGTGGCTTTGGAGCCTGTCCTGGAACTAGCTCTGTAGACCAGGCTGGTCTCGAACTCACAGAGATCCGCCTGCCTCTGCCTCCCGAGTGCTGGGATTAAAGGCGTGCGCCACCATCGCCCGGCTTGTTGTAAGTTCTTGATGCAAGCATTTCTTCTGATGTTCATGTCTCTGTAAATAATCAAAGACCTTGAGGGTTGGTGCAACTCAACTCCCTCTGACAGATGTTGGACTCTCCCTGTTGTCTTGCCCTGAGCAGAAGAATAGCCAATCAAACACCTAAGGGAGACTACCCTTTTGCTAGCAGTTCTGACCACTCCATACACAACTGGAGGAAGCTGCACAAGGACCACAGCTCTTTGTTGTGGCTCCTTAAGGTACACCCTAGGCAGGACTGTTCCAAACAGTTTGTCCTGGGTGTCTTGCCAGCACAAGTCTTGGTGAATTCTAGATGACCTGGGATAGTTTCTGTTCAGGTCAGAAGGAGAGCAGTTCCCCTGACACCACAGCAAAGGAACCATTGAGACCCCTGCAAGAGGGATGATGCTGTGATTGGTGTAAACACAAACCTTCATTTGCATAAAAGGTTTACAGTAATTGGTACAAATGCAAACCTTGATTTGTTTGTGAAGTTAGCTGACCCCTGGACCTTACACTCGGAGCGACCCCTCTTCCTGGGAGATGAGATTCCTGGGACATGTAAGAGGGACAGTGGACCCACTAGTAGTAAGGGGTTTGTATTAGAAGTCAACACATTATCCTGATCTCAAACATTCTCCAGCACCAGCCCTTGACTCAGCCACCCAAATGATCTCTAACATAAAACAATACGGGACAAAACATAACCAGTCCCTAGAGTTCCTGACAACAAAGCTAGTGTGCCCGTGGCTGCTTCATTTTGGTTTTAAAAGATGCTGCGTGCTGAATTGCCCTTCTTGGCATGCCTAACTTAAAACAGGGGGTAGGGGGCATTTTTTAAGATGAATTCTGGACTTAGGGCCTATGACATTTCTTTAGATTGGCTCTCTCCAGAGAAACTGGTTACTCAGGATCTTTCTCCCAATCAAGCCTCTGAAATATGACTATTAAAATGCTACAGAAGCGATGGCAACGCAGCTTGCGCGAAGACAGCAGATGTTCTCCATTTGTTTCACTCCAGCATCAATATAATTTGGATTGAACTATCTGTTCATAGACTTGATAAATCTGCACGCTCTTACTTTATAAACGTAGGCACTCTTAAATTCTCAAACTCTATTAAAATGGTATGTGTGTGTCTATTCACTATGTTTCATAAAGCATTGAAATGTTTTTAATACATCATCAAGAGATAGCTTATCTTGTAAAGCAAGTGTTTTGAGAGACAATAAGTATCTACAAGAACAACTTTGCTCAAGATCCAGTTTGCTTCCATGAACCAACATTTATTGAGTCATATGATAAGTGTTTGTTATGTTACAAAAGTTTGTATAGACTACATGGATGCTAAAGAGTTTCACTAAAAGATTCTAAAGAAATTAAATTTCACATTCATTATTTTCCCAAATAGTCAAGGATAATTGAAAACAGAGAACGTAAAAATGCTTTATGTTGGTGAAAATGTATTATTTTAACTGATTGGGGAAGCTAATAGATGAAGAAACCAAACACAATTGCTTTGTGACATTCTCTTAATATATGGATGTTACTAGGTATTATTGTGCTGAGATATAGAATATCTCAAAACCCAATTATAGAAATAAAATTAAGTAGCTCTAAATGATGTGCATTAAAAATCCTTTCACCAGATTGTTGCCAGAGGCTTCGTTTTCAGGAACACTCACATGTACAATTGTTAAAGGTTTTATTAAGGCAGAAGTAGCTACAAATTCACGGATGTATACAGTAGTCGAAGAACTTCATGGTAGCTAGAGGAATGGCTCAGGGGTTAAGAACACTTGCTGCTCTTCCAGAGGACCCGAGTTCGATTTCCAGCACCTATATCAGGCAGCCCTCAACAGTTCATAACTCTAGCTCCAGAGACTCTAGTCCTCTTTCCTGGACTCCATTAACACACACACACACACACACACACACACACACACACACACACACACACCACACCACACATCCCTAAGTAAAATAAAAATAAATCTTAAGAAAGACCTTCATGATGAGATCACACAAGATGACAAGCCCTGCAAACAGTCAGGACCCAGTTAAGATTTATATTATCTAATATAATATGAGCATAGACATAAGCATGTCTAGACAGAAGTATCAAACCGAAGTATTATATGGCTAGACCTTAGTGAGAAGAGGGAAAACTAACATATTGTATGTAAATGGTGATTAGGTTCTTATAATATGATCTCATGACATGTTCAAACTGCTTTTTGTTAGGCAAACTTAAAGGGTAAATTTAAGAGATAAATGATTAAAATAAATCAAAGAATTGCTTCTGTAAATAGAGGTACTTTTGTAAGTTTTTCTGGGCTTCGCTTCTTAAGAAATCTTATATTCTGTCAATATTGAGATGGGTTTTTCTCACTAGTGGAATAATAAAGTTGCTACTCAACATCGGTTTATTACTAATACACGATACCATGCATTTTGTTATAAATAATATTGCAATAGTAAATATTTGATATCTAATTTGCTATGAATACATATTGCGAAATTAATAAGAGAAAGCCAGTATTGGTCACAAAATCAGCATTTTCTATGGATAACTGGACTCAATTTCTTGGGACTTAATTTTACTTATTATTACTGTGTGTGTGTGTGTGTGTGTGCACGCGTGTGTGTGTAGGGGTTCTTGTTTCATGAGATACAGTAGAGGTCAGAGGATATCTTTAGGGAATCAGTTTCTCCCTTCACTTATTTTAAGGATAAATTAATTTATGTGTATGTGTGTGAGCTTGCTTGATTCATATACAGCACATGCATAGAGGAGCCCTTGGAGGCCAGAAGAAGGTCTCGAATCCTCTGGAACTGCATAGGTGCTGTCAACTACCATGTGGGTGCTGGGAACCAAACCCAGGTCCTCTGCAAGGTCAATAAGTACTCTTAGATGTCAACCATCTCTCTGGTCCCTCTTTCTATCTTTATGTGGGTTCCAGGATGGAACCTGGTTATCAGGCTTGTATTATGGGATGGGAAGTGCTTTTACCCTCTGAGTCATCTCACTGATAATAAATTGCTATGTTTATAATATGTATGTAGCAGAATGTTTCTATGTTTTTATTTATCTATACACACATACACACACAAGTATATACAAAGCTTGGGTTTCATGACCACTTTATAGCTTTGATTAAATAGGTAATCACACGTGTAATAGATCTGCCTGCCCCTGCCTCCCAACTGCTGGGATTAAAGTGCCACCTTGTGCCACCAGGTCCTGCTGTTGTGATACTATTTTCAATGTTAGAAGTGCAGTTACTTTTAAAGATTCTAAACTTTGGTGAAAAAGTTAAAACTTCATTAAACTATGATGTTGGTTTCTTTATATGTCTATGGTCATCTAGGATGCAAATCTTCTAGAAAGCTTAAACATACTTTTCCAGGTGTCAGGCAAGCTGAAATTGTTAATAATAAAAATTTGACATATGAATGTTCTTGATCATACAATGATCACCAATTGTGCCCAAGAACTTTGTATTCCAAGCCCCGCCTCTCTCACAGCTAAAGTAAGATCAAACACTGATAACCTAAAGCAGTGGCTCTCAGCCTTCCTAGCGGCCCTTTAATACAGTTCCTCTTGTTGTGGCAGCCCTCAACCATAAAATTATTTTTGTTGCTTCTTCGTAACTGTAATTTTACTACTGTTATGAATTGTAATGTAAATATCTGATTTCCAAAGGCCTTAGGTGACCCCGTGAAGGGGTCATTTGGCCCCCAAAGAAGTCGCATCCCACAGGTTGAGGACATTGAGAGAACCCTATGGTGCCAGATGGAATTGGAATTGAATGGTTTGTCAGTTGTTGAGCTACCTGTGAAATCCCGACCGTGGCTGCTCTAAGCAGTTTCTTCCTAGTTTTGCTCCTTGTCTAAAGCATTTCCAGGCAGTGTCATGAAGACGGCTCTCACAAATAGTCATTTTCCAAGCAAATTCATTTTGCTTTAAATATTTGTCCTTGTTCATTGTATTCTGTGTTTTCCTTGTGACTTTGTAAATTAGCCTGGCATTTTGCAGCCACTTCTAGAAAATGAGAATGATAATGCCTTTGAGTCACTAGACCGCCATCTACAGGGCGATGGGATTCAGTTTATAATTGAGCTCCAACAGTTTTCATTGGCATTTCCTTGATGGCCAGGGATAGTGAACACTTTGTTTATTTTTTAGTTTTTGAAACTGTCTATCTAGTTCATTTGCCCACTTGCTGGTTAGCAGTTTTGTTTCCTTGGTATTTAGTTCCTGTTATTCTCGGTAAATTCTGGATGTTAGGCCCTTGTCCGAAGTACAGCTGATAAAGATTTTCGTGCATCCTGTGGGACATCTGTTAACTCCACCGACTGTTTCCTTTTACTGTCCAGAGACTTTTTGTTTTCATGTAGTCCCATCTGTGCAATCGGGTTATTTTGAGATGCCAAAATGTGATTACAAATGCTGGAGATGACCCGGCAAGAGGGGAACCCTTATTCACCGTTGGTGTTGCTGCAACTTAAAGCAGCCACCGTGGAAATCGGTTTGTAGATTTCTAAACAATAAAAAATAGAACTAGCAGGTGATCCGATTATTTCGCTCCTAGCCATATATCCAGAGAACTCCATACCCTAACACGGAGATCTTTGCATCCCATGTTTATTGATGCTTTATAGCAAAGAACTAGAATCAACCTAATTGTTCGACAGTAGATGAACAGGTCATGAAAGCAATAAAGAGAAATGCAATTAAAAATTTACAGGGAAATGGATGGACTTAGATCTATACTATTAAACGAGGTCATATCAACTCAAAAAGAAAAAAAGCATATTCTCCAGCATATGCAGAATCTTGTCAATAATATATCTGTATATGTAAACAAATGTATGTATGGGTACAGAATAAGATATTAAAATGAAAACAAGGAAGGCTGAGTATCAAAGGACAAAGAAGAACTGTGTCCAAGCAGTGAACCTGAGCTATGAGAGAGGATATAAAGCACATCATTTTTTTCTGGTTCTAATTCTGCCATGGGATTTTCTGGGTTTGGTGGTAGGTAAATGCATAAAAACAGAACCAACAACAAAAGCATAAAATCTAACATGAAATTCCACATCTTCCATTATGTGTGTTTGGTCTAACTGTAGACAAGTTCATGAGCTATATAGCCTTGGGGTTCATTTCTATGTGTTTTAGCTTTGTTATTTGCAATATTATTTTTATAAAACTGTTTAAAATAGAAAGAGAATGGTCTTGGCGAGAGAGGTGCAGTGCACCCACTGAGCTAGACCACTCTGTGGGTAGAAGACAGTTTATTGGGAACAAACTATCTCATGATAGCAGAGAACAGCAGCTTGGCAGGGAAGCGAGTGGATTTTATAAGATCAGCAGAGTGGGAGCTTTGAGCTGTTGCAGGCTGTTTGTTTAATCAGGAACCAGATGCACTTTGCCTGTGGTAGCTGACTGTTGGTGGCAGAGAAGGGAAGTAGTGACTTCCTTGGCAAACAGAAAGCCGGCATCATGTTTAGGTTTCTGTTTGTTTACCAGGTAAGGATCCTGCCGGGACTGGGCACTCATTTTAGGACACTGTCAGCAGCATTGCCATTTTATTACCCTCTGTGTGACTCCCTCTATGTGACTGAACAATCTCCAAGTAAATTCAGGCTGAGAACTCCTCCCTCCAAGCCCCCCCAGTTGCTTTAATTTTGCTAAGAAAAGGAGCCTTTAAAGCTGTCTTCCCGAGAGCCCCTCATAGGTGTAGGATCAGACCTGGGGAAAAGCCTTATATTAGTGACAGGAAGATGAAACGAAACGACAGAGCAGTCAATCGGTGTTGTCATCTGCTGTGCGATGATGCTTTTACTCTTTTGGTTTTTCGAGGGGGCCCACCACCCAGTTCTTAAATAAATCACACACAGAGGCTTATTCTTAGTTACGAATGCCCGGCCTTAGTCTGGCTTGTTTCTAGCCAGTTTTTCTTATCTTAAATTAACTCATCAACCTTTTCCCTCTGGGCTTTTATCTTTCTTACTTATGTATATCTTACTTTCCTTCCTACTCCGTGGCCGTTGTGTAGGTGGGTTGCTGGTCCCTGACATCCTCCTCCATTCTCTTGCTCCTCTCTTTGTCCTCCGCTTCTCCGATTTGTCCTCTCTGCCTGCCAGCCCCGCCTATCCTTGCTCCTGCCTTGCTATTGGCTGTTCAGCTCTTTATAAGCCCACCCGGCGTTTTTGACGGGCAAAGTAACACAGCTGCACAGAATTAAACAAATGCAACGTAAACAAAAGCAACACACCTTATAATAATAACAGTCATCAGAGTAAGTTAAAGGGGAAATTGTCATTATAAAAATGGCGCCACTTGTGTTCGCCCTTAGGAGGGTCCTTCTGCATGGTTGCCTGACACCAGCCACACTCCTTTTCACTTTGGGTTCTTCTAGAACGTTGTTATGCTCTTTGTTTTGGGCACAGTAGATCTCAGGGATGCGAATAGCATCCGAGCATTGATGTCACAGGATCTCAGATCCCTTAAGATGGAAGAACGAACAAAAAAAGCGAGGGGATTGGGGACATTGGGATTCCCTCTCATGTCTGAGAGGGAAAGGCCGAAGCCCTGGTGTCAGAGAAGAGATTAACCCCCAGGAAGAGGTTCCACACAGTCTGACAGCTTGTCCCACAGATGAATCGACACGCGCGCATTTATCCTGGCCTGTGTGTTTAAGTTTTTTTTCTTTAAAATTTTAATATTGCAGTGATTGGAGAGAATTTGTAAATCTTTGTCCTTTTTTTTTTTCAACCTGTCTCAAGATAGAGTTTTCTAAGAATGGAAAAATCTGTGAACCATTTCTTAATTAGTGATTAATGTGTGTGTGGGGGATCCAGTCCATTTTTGGTGGTGCTCTCAAGGGCATATGGTCTGGGGGTATATAAAAAAGTAGGCCAAACAAACCACGGAGAACAAATCATTAAGCAGTGTTTTTCCATGGTCTCAGCTTCAGTTCCTGCCATGAGGTTCCTGCCTCAAGTTCCTGGCTGACTTCCTTGGATGATGAACTACAAGTTGCTTTTGATATTATTTGTGCTACAGGAGGAGGGCTAGGAGCAGAAGTGATAGCCGTGGTAGCAGAGGCAGCTGTCTGCCTCCTTTATTTCTTACGTCTTGTTTGTCAACTATGACTACTCGGGAAGCTCTAGCTGCAGGACTCAGGGTTAGGCATGAATCCGGATGATGCAAAGGGAAGTTGATGGTTTCAGCCATTTCTAATGTCCGGCTTTACCTCTCCTCAACCGTAGCTTTCCACTGGGGCAATCAGCGAAGCACAGGTATGAGCTACAGCCACATTGCCCATGCCTAGTTCTGTATATCTACTTGGCATGCCTCTTCCGTGGCGTTTCTGTACCTCTGCCTTGTGATAGACCGTATGAGTACGCTTGGCCGTTCTGCGGTGCAGGCAAACCTGGAAGTCTAGGGCACAGGTGCCCATGGGGAGGTCCTTGACTGCTCCAGGGATGGAATTAGGAGTGAAAGGTGTTAGCTTGGGTACAGCTCCCGCGAAAAGAAGATCCAGGTGGGGGAAAGCCTTAAAGCAATGCAGATCAGAATACCTGTGAAATGGAACTGGGACTGGACAGGGGGATCCCCAAATGATGAGGCTGACCTTCCGAGTCTTAGCTGGCACAGAGCACTGAAACAAAATTGGCTCACATTACATCAGAATGGCAAAGTTCCAGCCGAGTGGGCTGGGGCAGGCCTTTGCCTTTAATTCCAACACTTAGGAGACAGAGGCAGGCGCATCCCTGTGAGTTAGAGGGTGCCCTGGTCCACAGATCTAGTTCCAGAACAGCCATGGCTATGTAGAAAAATCCTGTCTCAAAATAAAATAAAATAAAATAAAATAAAATACTAACAAAAACCAAACCAAACCAACCCCCCCACCCCCCCCCCCGCACACCCCCTCAAAGGGAGCTCTCTCAGAAGAGAGAACCAGTGTAGATTACAGCCTTTCTGCTTCTGCCTTGAAGCAGACAGCTCTATGTGTTCCGTGGTTCCACAGAGGGTTCTCAGAGAGAAGGGACTCTTGCTGTCTGCCCAACAGTCGGCTGTATATTGGACTTGTGGTTTAATGTCTCTTTTTCCTCAAGTCGTCTGGCAAGAATTGATCTCCGGTGGCGAAAACAGCTTTGTACTAAGTTTCTTAATTCAACAGCGCCCTCTGCTGTTAGTATAATACAATGAAATTCTGTTTCTTTACTGAAGGGTGCCCTCACCACTCACTCTTTCTCTCCCTCCCTTTCTGTCTTTCCCTCTCTCTGTTCCTTCCTCCCTCCCTGTCCCTGTCCCTGTCCTTGTCCCTCCCTCCTTTTCCTCCTCTTCTTTTTCCTCCTCCTCCTCCTCCCCCCCTCGTCTTAAATGGAATGTTCCAGATTTTATGAGTGTTTCCAAGGACAGATACGGTGTTATGTTTTGTTTTATTATCAAACCTCTAAGGATTGTCCCCCTTTTCCAAGCACCCCTTTCTCCTCCTATGGTATTTAAGGTTCTCACGCTCTCTAAGGCTCTTTATGTTCTTCAGCTCCTGGATTAATTCCAAGTTTATTGTCAATATCTCTCCACGCAGGGTAGAAGACTCTTCTTCTGATAGTGTGAGGGATTATTTATTTATAATATCCATCTATTTATTTTAACACAGAGTCTTATGTAGCCCAGGCTGGCCTCGAACTTGCTATGAAACCAAATATGACCTTGAACCCCTAATCCTCCTGCCTCCACCTCCCAAGTGTTGGGATTTCCAGTGGTCACTTCCATAGCTGACCGATGGAGATTGTTTAGCCTCAGTTACTGTATGGGTCTAGCCTCAGCTGTCTTGCACAAAACTCTGCTTCATTCCTGGCTCCTCTACTGAAGAAAAAGGCTAGTCACGTGACTCTGCTCCTTGGGCAGATTTATATTCATATGCAAATTGCTGTCCCATGTTGGCGTGGCAGAAGAGTAATCCTGTTTGTGTATATTGTATCTATCTATCTATCTATCTATCTATCTATCTATCTATCTATCTATCTATCTATCTATCTATCTATCTATCTTTCCGAGAGGTAAAGTTGGTGACCCAGACTGCGAAGGTGCACGGGTTTGCTTCTCAAACACTCACTTTACAGTGGAGATGCTTTATTCCACGAGTTATTAAGAACGATGTTGCTAAATTTCCATGGACAGATTTTTAAGGCCATCCTGTTTAAAAATGAACTTTTATGTATGCTCGAGGAAGATGCATCTGCTCTCACTGTTAGACACAAAGTTCCCTGTGTGTTCATCAGCTAACTATGGCTTCCAATCTTACCGATTTCTCCTCAGACTGTTCTGGTAACTCCTGAGGTGATAAGATGAAATCTGCAGTGAAAGCGGCAAATTTTTCTCTTCTGGTCGATTTGTTTTGCATAGAAAGGACCTGCTGGGAGCAGCTAAACCTAGGAATGCGGTTCTCCAGAGAGAAGAGCTCTTTTGTCTCCACGTGGGGGCTCTGGAGCTAAAAAAACTGTATTGGCCATAAAGTCTTTGCTGATAATTTTTAATATATATTATTAAAATATATTAAAATATATTTTGGAGTATTTTAAATTTTATTTCATTTTATTATTATTGTGTGTATGGTGTGTGTGTGTACAATATGTGTATGTTATGATGTGTGTGTGGTTATGATGTGTGTGTGTGGTTATGATGTGTGTGTGGTTATGATGTGTGTGTGTGGTTATGATGTGTGTGTGGTTATGATGTGTGTGTGGTTATGATGTGTGTGTGGTTATGATGTGTGTGTATGTGGTTATCGTGTGTGTGTGATTATGATGTGTGTGTGTGTGGTTATGATGTGTGTGTGTGTGGGTTATGATTGTGGGAGGGAGGGTTATGGTATGTGGGAGGGTATGATATATGTGTATGTGTTATGATGTGTGTGGGTATGATACGTGTGTTATGATTGTGTGTGTGGGGATTATGATGTGTGTGGGTATGATACGTGTGTTATGATTGTGTGTGGGGGTTATGATGTGTGTGGCTATAAAATATGTGTGTATGGCTATAAAATATTTATGTGTATGAGGGTTATGACCGTGTGGGGGGGTTATGATGTGTATATTATGATGTGGGTAGTTATAATATGTATGTGTGTGCAAGTTATAATGTGTGTGTGGGTTATGATGTGTGTGTGGGGTTATGATGTGTGGGGGGTTATGATGTGTGTATGGGGGGTTATAATGTATGTGGGTTATGATTGTGTGTGGGGGGTGTTATGGTGTGTTTTTGTGTGTGTGTGTGTGTGTGTGTGATCTGCACATGTCACAGTGAACACACGGAAAGCAGAGGACAACTCTGTGGAGCTGGCTCTCTCTTTCACCTTTATGTGGGTTCTAAGGATGAACTTGGTTTTCTAAGGTTACCTGGAATATTTTCTCCAGCTTTTGCATTCATTATTTCCTCAGTGCTTACTGCCTTCTGTCTTGGAAACAAGGCATACATGAATTAAAAAGAGCTGGTCTGACACTCTCAGTCACATAGTGAGAACTTTAAAAGCGTCCACAAGTGCCATGGTTACTGCTACTGTCTGCTTTCTCCTTTATTTTCCCTTCTTTCTCATCCTTCTTTCAATGAAACACACTTTCTTGTTGTATTTTCCTACCTCGCTAGGTTAATGTTTTTCTCATAGAATAGTTGACTCTTGCTCCTGTAAACAACCATGGAAACTTGGGGGTCTCTCTCCCTCCCCCGAGGATACA
The DNA here is from genome assembly GCF_037038515.1 of Microtus pennsylvanicus. Taxonomy (NCBI): domain Eukaryota; kingdom Metazoa; phylum Chordata; class Mammalia; order Rodentia; family Cricetidae; genus Microtus; species Microtus pennsylvanicus. The sequence goes on from NW_027460942.1 coordinate 26,382, forward strand.
CAGACACAAAAGTAAAAGGGGAAGAGGGTGGTCTGGAAGATGGGTCAGCGCTTGCTGTCCAAACCCTACCACCCAAGGTTTAGAGGACAGAAGACAGACACCATGGCACACATATGGAAGATGGGAGGTGCAGACAGGAGAATGTCCCCAAAGCTAGGCTCAGAGATTCCTTAGAAACAAGGTGAAGGATAAGGACTGACTTGTGGTCGTCCTCTGACCTCCACAATCATGGCATGGCACACGTGGTCCCCCTCATGTTAAAATAAGAAAGCAGAAGGGGGCCTGGACAGAAAGAAGATGGAGATTGGTGGGAACTGGAAGCGAATGAAAGAGAGCAGAGGGGATTTGAGTGAAAATTATAGAAATGTACAATATACAAGTGTGAAATATCACTGAGGCCCATGATTGCGTATGATTAGTATATACTAATAAAAACATGAAGAGAAATTTTACTGCACATTTGAGTCCTCCCCTGGAGCACAAGACACTCAGAACATGCATTCTGGTCCTCCTACCCCATCTTTGGGTAGTTACTTGCAGATGGACTTTCTTTTCTGCCACCAGCCCCAAATAACAACTTATTAATTATGAAAGCTCAGCTTTCACTTAGACTTGTCCCACTAACTCTTATAATTTAAATGAACCCATTTATATCAATCCACCTTTTTAAAGCTTTTATTTATTTATTTATTTATTTATTTATTTATTTATTTATTATGTATACAATATTCTGTCTGTGTGTATGTCTGCAGGCCAGAAGAGGACACCAGACCTCATTACAGGTGGTTGTGAGCCACCATGCAGTTGCTGGGAATTGAACTCAGGACCTTTGGAAGATCAGGCGATGCTCTTAACCACTGAGCCATCTCTCCAGCCCTCAATCCACCTTTTGCATCATGGCTTTATACCTTTCTTTCATTCTGTATGTCAGAATCCCTCTGCGTCTCATTGGCATCTCTCTTGCGTGCCTAGCACCATCCCCAGTTCATCTGTTTTTCCTGGAAGTCCCGCCTATCTCTCCTGCCTGGCTATTGGTCATGCAGCCTTTCATTACACCAATCACAGCAGCATGTCTTCACACACTACACAGAAATCCCACAACAGCGACTATGCTAATGCTAGTTGCTTTCTATGCACCCAGGGTCTCTCATCGCAGCATCCCGTAAGCCCTGCAGCTTAGGCATATTTGTGACGTTACTCTTTTATTGTTCTCATTCTGGTCTATAGTCAGATACTTCTTTTGGAGAAATTCTTCTTGTTTTAAAAGAATACCTTCTAAATTCCTTTTTAAAATTTACCTTTTATTTAAAGTGTGTAAATGTGTGTGTGTGTGCACGCGTGCATGCGTCACGTACACACACTCACATGAGTGGAGTCCAGAAGGGGGCATCAGATCCTCTGGAATGGTGAGCTATCCAGTGTAGGTTCTGGAAACTGATCCTGTGCCCTCCAGAAGAATGGTACACATTCTTACTACGGTGCCAATATCTCTCCAGCTTCCTTGAATTCCTTTTAATGAAGGTCCTCTTGCTGTGAATTCTCTATTCTATTTTTGGTTGAAGATGAGTTATTCTGCCTTTGTATTTGAAATTTATTTTTGTCTAATTCATTTTACTGTATTATACTGTCCATCGTTGCCTTTGAGAAAACCCCCAGAACAAAAGTGGAACCCTTATTTGCCTTGGTTCAGATCACCATCTACTTACCAGCCGTGTGGTCTTGAGGAGACTGCATATGGCCCGCTTAATTGCTAATCGCAAAAAGAAAAAAGGGAACCCGTCTTAGCTTTGCTTTGATATTTTCTTTTGGTGTTCTTCAGGCTTATGTGGATTTACATTTTTTCATTTATTTAATAAGCAGAACACCTTTAAAGGTAGGCATTGTGCAAATATTAGATCATTAAATTTCAAAATAACTCTAGGTGGTACTATTAAGTATCTTTGCACACCGGGAAGCCGAGACCTAGAGACACTGAGTGACCTCCTCAAGCTTCCACAGCAGGGAAACGATAGAGCTGTGCTTCTAACCAAGTCCCCCTGGACCTGGAGTTTCCTTTACAAATCTAAGGAGTTCTAGTAGATTAGCATCGTGGGTAATTTGTGTCTGTGAAGACATTGATGCATTCATTTGCGTTTCACGAGCTTAGAGTCTCTCAAGGTATTTTTTTACTTTCCTTTAAAGCCCCTGTGTGGTCTAAAGAGGCACTCCTCCATTCTGGATATTGACAGGTAAGGTAGAACCTTTCCGGTATAAATAGGACGCTGCTTTCATTAAAGTTTTTATTAACGTATATTAATTACACATAACAATGGGTCTCATGATGTCGTTTTCTTATATGTATACAATGTATTTTGATTATATTCACCTTCAGTTACCCTCTCTTTCCTACTTTTCTCTCCCACTCTACTGAGCCCCCTTTCTCATCCTAACTCATCTTCCTTCTACTCTCATGTCTTTATGTGTGTCTGTGCATGAGTGTGTAAGGTGTATGTGTGAGTGTGTGGGTGTGCATGGCATGTCTGTGCATGTCTTTATGTTTGTTTGTGGGTGTATCTGTGTGTATGATGTGTGTGTATGTATGTATGTGTGCTTGTGTGTCAATGAGCATACAATGTATTTGTGATTTTAGTGTGTATGTCTGTGTCTGTGTGTGTCTTCTGTATGTGTGTATCTGTGCGTATATGTGCATTTGATGTGTGTGTGTGTGAGTGTATGTGTGTATGGTATGTGTGCACATTTTTTTTCAGGACAGGGTTTCTCTGTAGCTTTGGAGCCTGTCCTGGAACTAGCTCTTGTAGACCAGGCTGGCCTTGAACTCAGAGATCCACCTGCCTTTGCTTCCCAAGTGCTGGGATTAAAGGCATGTGCCACCACCACCTAGTCATGTGGGCACATACTCTATTTAGTTTTCATGTCAACTTCCCACAAATTAGAATCACCTGAGTTAGGGGTCTCAGCTGAAGAGTTGTTCTCATTGCCTTCATTGATGTAGGAAGATCCATCTGGAATGGGGGTAGCACCTTCCGGTAATAGTCCAGGAAAAATGGCATGGCTACAGGTGCACCCTGTATCTGGCAAGAGTCTGCGGGTAGAAAAAAAACCTGATTCCCTCTCAGAGGCAGGCAGGTGGAGGCAGGGGGAGACCCTATTCTCGTGGTTGGCCTGTTTGCCCATTATTCTGAAGCTGGATAGTACTGTGACCTGGCTTTTGAAGTGAGGTTGTGGCAGCCCAGCTGGTTGGCAGCTCCTTGCCAGATACAGGCCTCAAGACTATTTGCTTTTAATCAGAATAGTACACTGTGTTGCTTTTCTCGTAGCTGGAGTTCATGGGTTCAGGAATTGGGGACATTAAATGGCAGTGGTGCCTCTGACCATCACCTCTAGTGATGCAGAAGTGGGATTTTTGCTCCCTATTCCTTGTACTCGGCCAACTTGGAGATCATGGTTCCAGCTCCTGCTAGGAGTCACAACAGGGATCCCACTGAACTGTATACATAATAAATAAATGAATAAATATATTTTTAAAAAAGAGTTTGAACCAGAGTGTGGGACTTTTCCTGCCATCAGACTCTAACTAAAACATCACTTCTCCTTAGGTTTTGAGCCTCTCTGTTTTCAGATCAGAACCTGGGTTCTTCCTCCCTAGTCTCTAGCAGATTTGGGGATTTATTACCCTCCATAGTTGTATGAGGCAATGCCTCACAGTAGATCTATTCCGGGTGCTGGTTCAGTTTTGAGAACCCTGGGTAGTACAAGGCTTATGTCAGCACAAGGGGTGAGATATTGAGATTAAGAATTCAGAAGTGGCTTTGTGGGAGTGCAAGCTGGTATAGCCTCTTTGGATGTCTGGTGTAGGAGGTCCTTCTGTGTTTGTGTTGCTTTCGTTGGTTGAATAAAGAAACTACTTTGGTCTTTTGATAGGCAGCCCTTAGGTGGGCAGAGTAGACAGAACAGAATGCTGGGAAGAAGGAAAGTGTGGCAGAGACCATGAATCTCAGCCTGAGACAGATGTAGTTTAGACTCTTGCCAGTAAGCCACAATCACGTGGTGATAAACAGATTATTAAATAGAAATGGGTTAATCAAGATGTGAGAATTAGCCAATAAGAGGCTAGAGCTAATGGGCCAGGCAGTAATTTAATTAATACAATTTCTGTGTGGTTATTTTGGGGGCTAAGCTAGCCGGGCAGCCGGGAAAAGCAGCCCACCGCTCCTCCTGTTACAGATGTCAGTGTGGCGATTTCTCAGAAAATTAGGAAACAATCTACCCCAAGACCCAGCAATACCACTGCTGGGTATATATCCAAAGGATGCTCAATCATAGCATAAGGTCATGTGCTCAACTATGTCCATAACAGCATTATTTGTAATAGGTAGAACCTGGAAACAACCTAGATGCTCCTCAACCAAAGAATGGATAAAGAAAATGTGGCATTTGCACAATGTAAAAAAAATTATGACATCTTGAAATTTGCATGCAAATGAATGGATCTAGAAAACACCATATTGAGTGAAGTAACTCAGACCAAGAAAGACAAATATAAAATGTACTCACTCATAAGTGGCATTTAGACATAAAGCAAAGAAAAACCAACCTACAGTGCACAACCCCAGAAAACCTAGACAACAAAGACCTCAAGAGAGACATACATGGATCTACATAGAAAGGAGAAAAAGGCAAGATCTCCTGAGTAAATTGAGAGTGTGGGGGTCACAGGAGAGGGTAGAGGGGGAGGGAATGGAGAAAAATGTATAGCTCAATAAAAACAATTTAAGAAAGAAAATTTGAAGGAGCAGATTAAAAAAAAAGAAGTGGCTATGTTAATTTATGTTTGTATTTCTGGAGTCCAACTCAAATTTCTGAGTCTGCGTAATTATTCAATCAGAACAGCTCATTTAGGAGACAATCCTTCTCTAGTGTCTCTGTCATATGCTCCAGAGAGCTGTCGTAGGAGCTTTTAGCTGAGATGTTCTCTGGAAAGATATTGGAGCTGTGTGAGCTCAGTGGAACAGCACTTGAGCTGTGAACAAGGCTCCTGGCTCGATCCTCAGCACATGTATGTTTGAACCTTAGGAACCACATCCTAAGATTCCATGGCAGGCAAATGAAGGTAAAATGGCAGAATCTGAAGCCAAGTCCATTTCTAGCAAGCTTTTCAGGGAATCTTCACACACACCAACCTCCAAGACAAGAGGACCTCTGGGACAGCCATCCGGCCAGGAGTGGCATATCCTTTACACTAGATGGCGCCACAAGCTCAGTCTAGAATTAGATGCAGCTGGGCTTCCTCAACCCTGTGTTCTCTGCCTCTTCTATGAGAAATGACAGCCTGACTCCATGCAATCTTGCTGCTACAGTCTGCTCACGAAAGGCCTGCCTGGAAGAGGTGAAAGTTCCTAGCCTCAGACAGGTGAAGAAGCTTCTTTTCTGAGGGATCGCCTGGAACCACACTTTGGTCCAGTCTGGCAAGGAGTCAGGAAGCATCACAACCCAGTCAGAGGCAGGGCTGTGGAACCAGGAGGGGCGTTCCCTTCCCAAACCACCATCCCTCCTGGTCAGAGTGCCCATGTTCCCCCAGGAGAGTCAGGCACAAGTATGTGGATGCCGCACTGCCACAGAGCTAGGCATCCCTCTTTACTCTTCTTAAGGCTGCTGCTATTCAAATCTTACCCCTTGGCCCAGCGCTGATAGCTCTCATCTCTGGCTTATTCTCAGGAGTGCTGACATTATTCCTGGAAGAAGAGATTTCTGGACTTTCTCAGGACAGAGAATTGATGGAAAGGACCTAGGGTGCAGAAGAGACCAGGGTCCCCATGCTGGGAGAGGGAAGGCAGGAGTGGCTCTGAGGAAAGAGCACCCTGGACAGTGTATGGGGCGTGAGCCCCACGGAAGAAAAGGGTCAACTAAGTGGGTTGGCTGTGGAGTTGCGTGGGAGCATAAAGGCTAAGGGAGTGGACCAGATTAGGGAAAGCAATAGGTAATGATTCCTGGTGATGACGACAAGGTCACGTCTTGGTCCACGTTCTAGTGTCATAACAGAATAACGGAGGCTGGGTGCTTTATTCAGAAAAGGTTGCTAGGATCTTAGGGCTAGCACCTCTGGCTCTGATGAGTGCCTTCTGGTGACATCATTGCAAGTAGCATCATAGGAGAATGTATGGAAGAAGGATTGATCACACAGTAAAGCCAGGAGGAGGGGAGGGAGGAGAGGGAAAGAGCAACAGAACCGTGACCTTGCTTTATAACAATCCGTTCTGATGCGACTGAATCTACTCCCCCCTCCCAGCGTTAACCCCTGTGGGTAGTACCTTATGACCTAACTACCATTGTAAAGATTCATCTGCCTCTCACTATTACCACATGGGGCCTAAGTCTCTACACACAGACAGTTAGAGGACACTTTCATACCACATTCGCATTACAGCGGAGTCTCCAAGACAGGGGTGAAGTGGGGGGAGCAGTGGGTGCATGTGTCGGGAGGGCCACCACTGTAAGATAGACCTAGGTCTAGATGGAAGCAGGGCAGTCAGCATTTCTCCCATGTCTTCCTCTCCCTTCTCCTTCTGTCCCAATATCTTCCTGGTGTAACGGCGTAAAAGAATGCAGACAGATTATAAAAATATATATACAGCTTTAATGGAGAAATAGACTTACAGAACCACCGTTCCCGCGGAGACCAGGAAAGCAGAAGCCGCGCTGGGAGCATGCTCGCCAAATTTATAGGCAAACATTAGCCCGAGACGAACACGCCCCCTTAGGGGCGGGACTTATCCCTACATCCTGGGGCCTCTGGAAAACTAGAGAGCAGTGTATACCCCGATTGGGCATCAAGGTGAGAACTGGGAAGAAAAACAAACAAATCAGGACAAAAATGTTGGATGATTTGGTGGAAGGTGACCCAGGGATGACCAAATACCTGGACAGAAGCGATTTTAAGGAGGCATGATTTATTTTGGCTTATGGTTTGAGAGGATACAGTCCAGCATTGAGAAAGGCTCGTCAGCGGTCATCAGCCGGGACGCAGAGAGCGACAAATGCTGATACCCAGTTAGCTTTCCCTCTCCCCACTTTCAGTCCGTGATGGTGTCCTGCGTTTATGGGGATGTGAATCCTCTTTGCTGAAGCCCTCACAGACACACCCATGGGAGTGCCTCAGCAATGCCCCAGGCAGTTCTCAGTACCAGGGGAAGAACAAGAGGATGACCAGCATCGGAAGCTGGAACTACGAGCAACACACTTCCCCGTATTGTCGTTGTTAAGAGGGCCAAGCGCTGGGGGCCTACAAACCACAGGGATCTGTCTCTCCCACAGACCCTTAGGTCAGGTCCCTTTAATGCCTAACATGGGACAATGGGAATTACATGTATCTTCCATGTTTGTACAGACTCAGAGTGTGGCAGCACACATTGGGTTCAATTTGCTAAATTTGGTTATTTTTGACCTGTGGATAGCATGTCTTATAGCGAAGAGGTATTCAATTCTTGCTATGTCTCTCCCCTTCTCAGAGTGTTCCCTTTTTTCCTCTTTCCTCTGCAGCTTGCAAGAAGATAGTTTGGGAGGTGGAGACCAGACCTCTGCCCTTGCCCAGGTCTCACTATCTAGGGACCTCACGTCTGCTCTTCCAGAGACAGGGAGCCTCAAAGTCATGACATTGTCTCCTCTTTGTTCTGCCCATCCTTCTTGTCCTCAGTACCCCCCTGCTCACTCCCGCCCACCCTGTTCCCAGGGCTCAGCAAGCATATCTCACCCAGGGCAGATGGGGCACAACAGCCCTCCTGAGGCACAGAAGCCTGCCCTGCAGCAAGGATTCTTGGA